>NC_053025.1:220709153-220852348 GCF_003073215.2 Triticum urartu
GGCACTACTCTAGCGATGTGAGAGAGATGGCACCATTGTGCACACAAACCCACATGTATAAACAAATCAACCAAACCAACTACACCAGCCTCTCCCTCCCCCAAACAAGTGTTTTTATTGTTTTAGTCCTCTCCCTCTCCCACGCAAGTGTTTTTCATTGCGTGAGTTAATTTGGCACCAAAGCAAAGTAGGTGATCCAGATTGGGGCACCAGATGCGCAATGGAGGGCATCGATGCCAAATGCATCAGAAGTGAATTTGGCATGTGTTTTGGCCTAAATAGTGGAGGGCCATTATAGCCCACTTTTGTGCTACCTCGTATTTAGTGTAAAATTTTGACCGTAGATTTACCTAAGAAAATGCCAATACATGTCACCAAAAATTATACCATTTGAAATTATGTTCAAATACGAATCCAACGATATAATTTCTACTGACATGCATTAACATTTTGTCATCTAAATCTATGGTAAAATTTTGATGCTACAAAAATAGTAAACCAGGACAGAGGTAGTACTTGCTCTTAGGCTAACCATAGAGTTACTAGTCTAAGTTACTTGCCACTGTGACTAGCCTAGGCTACTAGTATTACAACAAAAAAACCATGCAGGTCATCACGTGAGAAATAATACTAAAAACATTTCTTTCGGTGAAGTGCATAGATGTAGTTTTGAACACTACACTTGTCACCGTAATTAGGGAAAATTACAAAAAAATTGAGCTACGTTGTGATTACCGTTTACTAATAGGAAAGAAGGTTCACCTTGATGAGTACCTTCTCTGTGCACGGAAAGCATGTAAGGAATCCAACAACTTGATCCAGATTAGGGCCGATAGATTTTATTGCCAAGATCTTCACTGTGCGCGCAAACTGGGTCAAGCTTGTGGGAATAATTTTCTGGATGATAGTCGTAAATACATCAAGAAGAAATTAAAAAATGTGAATTTCAAGAAGACGTAGAAGAAGATGAGTGTTGTACCTGAACGATTACTGATCCAATAAAAAGGTCGGAGAATTTGGCAGACGAGTACACCAATGCTGTCAATTTTGGCGCGGTAATGACCCTGATATTTATTTGACCTTCTAGATCAGATACAAGCAATCTCTAAAGGAAAGGAGCATTCTCAATGGCCATAATGTGTAACAGTTGGAGAGATCTTTTACCAATTGATGTCTTGTTGCGGGGCCAGCAAGACACATAAATCCATCAAAGATTCGTCGAGGCGATGTGGAGGCTAATGAGACTATGGATCTGTCAAAGACGAAGGTACTCGGGCGCAGTACAACTGCAAAGCAAGTGCTCCATAGCCTTGTTTGAGATGACAACATCGAAGAGGTCGAGCTGCTTGAGTTGAGGGAGAGGAAGGGCGGGCACAACATTAATCTAGGGAAAATAGCAGGAGCTAAAGCTGGCGCGATGCAGTGTTGGCGTGAGGCGGAGCACAGACGGCGGCAAAGAGCGACATCGTCCAGCTTCAAACCTGAGATCCTCGAGCTGATCTAGGGCAGGGGATAAGAACCACTCATCGAACTTGGCTTGGACCTTGTAGTTGGTACTGAAGATGCAGATGTCAAGGCGTCTGGCTGGCCCAGGGTGCGATGAAAGGATCTTGTAGACTGCGGCCATGCGTTTGCAATCCCCATCACAGAGGCAGCTGTCGATGGTGAGGTTGAGGGGGATGTTATGCTAGAGGTGGCGCCAGCACCGGGAGAGCAGGGTGGTCTGCATGGCAGATTTGGTGGGGAGGAGGTCGATGATTACGAGCAGCTTGTCGTTGGGGAGGCTCCTGGTCAAGTCCAGGCTCGCCGGATACGGTTTTGGCTCGAGCCGCCTCTGCTTGTTGGCTGCCTCGCCGTCCATCTAAGCCGGTGGTGATGCTTGTGTACACGCGTGCATGTGTGTATTGTGTGTTGGGTGTGCGCGAGTGCATCCTTGCATGCATGCCGCTGCAAAGTGGTGAAGTGTGCGCGAGTGCGTCCTTCACGCGGAAGAAGTGTGCCCTCAATTTACTAGTGTGCGGGGTGCTACCACGAGTTGTTTCAACTTAGTTTACTTCACCGCGTGTCAGATGGGCCTCTAGTTTACTTGTTTTCACCCACTGCCACATGGGCCAGCACACAAAGATAGAGAACATGAGCTGACAAGCTAGCATGTAGACTGGTTGACCGGTCAGCTAAAAAATATACGGAGCTACATGCTGACACAGTGACCGTATAATCCCTCGATGTGGAGAGACCGAGTGAGAGGGGAGGCCTGTGAGAGATAGTAGAGAGAGAGAAAGAGCTACTCGCTCCGTTCGATAATGTAGTTCCTGTATTTTTTTAAGTCAAACTTTTGAAACTTTGACCAAGTTTATAAAGAAATTACTTATATCTACAATACCAAAGATAAATAATAGTATGAAGTAAGTACATGTTGTGATGAATCTAATGATCGTTCCATATGTAAATGTTTTTCTCCATATATACCAGGTCAAACTTTTTTGAGGTTTGACTTCTCAAAACATCCATATGTTTATGGACGTGAGAGAGTACCTAACTAGAGAGAGAAAGAGAGAGTGTGTGAAATAGAAAGAATGAGTGAAAAAAGTTTTTGTTTGTGAGTGAAAGAGACATGGACAACACACAATAAAGTAGAGAAAAAGTGTGTGTGTCGTATGCAAACATATCGCACATGCATCTTCGACAACGGAAGCGAGGTGAGGAGATAGTGTGTGGTTGTTTGAAACCGAGAGAGAAAGCCCCCTAGCACGTGGCCAAGAGAGGTCTGACAAACAAGGGAGAGAGGTCAAGAGCGATGTATGGAGAAAATGCAAGCATGAGGAGGAGAGAGTATATGTTTGTGACAAAGAGATCACTTGGAGATCGTGATGGGACTACATGGGTAGGAGATCGAGTGACAAGGTGTGTGCGCGATAGAAGATACCTCGAGAGATATCTAGATAGACGTATGGATCGAAGGAAACAATACATGTGTTCCTGATGGCTAGTGAGAGATAGTCATACTTAGGGGGAGTGCGTGTGCCTATGATGGAGTGAGGGATTATGGTACTTAGGGGGGGTGCGTGTCACATAGAGAAAGAACAAGGCGGAGAGTGTTAGATGGGTCTATGTAGCGCGAGTGAGATATGTGTATGTGTGAACCAGGGATATATAAAGTTTGAGAGAGATAGAGGAGCCCTGATACTGCTGAGTGGTGCGTCAGATAGCTAAGAGGGGGAAAGAGATACTCCATTTGTTCGATAATGCAGTGCATATAAATTTTTTGGAAGTAAAACTTTGGAAACTTTGACCAGGTTTACGCAAATATTATTTATATCTACAATACCAAAGATACATCATACGAAACTACATCTCATGATGAATTTAATGATATATGTTTGCCGTTCTAGATGTAAATGTTATTCTCCACGTACCGGGTCAAACTTTGTGACATTTGACTTTTTAATAAATCTATATGCTATGGACCGAAGAGAGTACCTAAGTCGAGAGAGATCAAGTGTGTGTGAAGGAGAATGATTGAGTGTGCAAAAAGATTGTGTGTGCATGAAATAGAAAGGGGCAACAAACGATAAAATAGAGAGAGTGTGTGTTCATTTCTTATGCAAATATATCACGCATGCACCTCCGAGATAGAAAAGCGAGGTGATGAGATACATGATGATAGCTAGTGCATGATTGTTTGTAACGGAGAGAGACACCCCTATAGCACATGTCCAATTGTGGTCTGGCCAACAAGGGATAGAGGTCGAGAGGGATGCATAGAGAATATGGATACATGGGGAGGGAGAGAGGGGGTGTGTTTGTGATAGAGAGATCCCTCGAGATCGTGAGGGGACTATATGGGTGGGAGATCGAGGGACGAGGTGTGTGCATGATAGAAAGATGCCCCAAGAGAAATCAAGATTGACCAAGTGAGGGAAAGAGAAAATGCATATGTTTGTGATGGAGACTAAGAATTACTCATATACATAGGGGGGACTGTGTGTACCTACAATTGAGTGAGAGACAATCATACTTAGCTAGCCGTGAGATGGTGTGTGTGTGCGTGTGAGATGGACAGAGAACGTGGGAGAGAGAGAGTTTTACATGGGTTTATCGAGTGCCAGTGAGATATGCATGTGTATGTGTGAGCCAGGGAGATGGAGAGTTCGAGAGAGAGAGGGAAGAGCTCCGAGACGGCAGAGTGGTGCGTGAGAGAGTTACGGGCAATGAGATAGGGAATTTGTGTGTGTACGTCAAGTGCACCATAGATATTTAGCTTGGACTAGTGAATCATACATTTTATTCTAGAGAGACCTATACATGGAGTGTGCATGCGAACTAGAAAGACCCCCCCCCACACACACACAGATAGAGAGAGAAAGGGAGAGGGACCGACAAGGTTTGTGTTTGGATGCATGCGATAGAATTGAAGTTTGTCGGTGAGAGAGAGAATAGGAGTCCGGGGGAGGGGGAGGTCGCGTTTGTGCATCAAAGACTGATATAAACCATGTGTTCCTTATAAATTTGCACTCAAATATTTGAATTGGAGAACATGTCGTCTGCAATCCACACATGAACGGAGATATGCGTATCACACAAGTTCATTAATTTTACATTCAACATGTTCATGGAGTACTATAATACAACATGCTACTCAATTGAGGTGTTCAATTTTGGATTTAGTTCACTATTTTGACCTGGTGAACAAGCTATTTCATTGAATCGAGATATTTCATTTTGGGTTAGATTCCCATTTTTGGGTGGGTCAACAATTTGTAATAAAGTAAATCGTTAGCAACGAGCATGTAAAAATACATTAGTCCCGAGCATCATCTCACCATCTAAAAATGAAGTGGCAAGCTAATATTTCAAAATTTGATTCGAATCGACTTTTTTTGAAATGGTACACTATGATTCCATACATAAACTGGCTCACCCAAATTGCTGGCCATTCGAATCGACTTGGTAAGGTAGACATGAATGCTCGTTCTCCCAAATTTTAATGAACTGCTAAACACTCTCTGCTCGGTGGAATTCGCCCGAACAAATAAATGTGAGACGCGAAATTACTGGTCTATGTGGGACACATATCAATTGGCCCGTTGCACATCAAGGGTAGGTTCGTAACTTCATCCAAGTGCACCTTCTCCTCGGCCGAAATGAGAGGTGCCGAATAATTCATAAACCATGGGAGGCAAAATAACCTCTCCTCGGCCGAAATCGTTCGCACCAACTATTTCCAAACATGCCCTCCTCGCCCGAAATTGATTTCTCCCACTATTTCAAAACAGGCCCTCCTTGCCTGAAATCGCTCACGCCCTGTATTTGGGAGAAGAAAAGTTACTCTACTATCCCGTACCCTCAAGACACAGACCCAAGCACAGAAGCATAAAGGATGGGGTAGAACTGTAACTCCGCTCCCCACATTTCAGACAAATGCGTCCGTAACACATGGTCCCCCCTCCCAATTCCCCATTCATACACTGTGGGCGCCAAATGACCTTCTTACCTGAAGCTCCCTTCTCCCCAGCCACGATACCTAAGCCCCTCCTCCATGGCACCCCCACCGTAGCAAATTCACTGCCGCCCTCCTCCCCAATGCCGGATACATTGTCCGTTTTCCGTCGTGCACTGGGTTGTGTGCCTCCTACTTCGTGCTGCTGGAGCTACCTCAACAATGACTGCGTGAACCGTACCAGAGCTGATTCACCCGCGCTATTTTGCACGACATTAGACCGGCTCCAACTTCAGATGCGTCTATGGCCCCGGCACTACTTCCCCGTAGTCGTCGACCGTCGTGACATCTCTGGTTTCCTGCCGCCGGGAGCCACCGCAATCGCGCTGGCCTCGCCAACTCAGCAGCTGGAGCTGCCTACTTCACCAGGCCGCGAGATAGGTCACACACTCATCTTAAATCACTTTATTTATGAAGCAACACCGCTCGAGGTGGCGGAGCTCCGAAGCTTCCGGTTGGCTGGAGTCTAATGTAACTGTTTGAGGGTGTAACGCCCATGATGCGGCTATATCTCCCACGTGTCGAGGCACGACTTAGAGACATAACCGCATAGTGGTTTTGTTGCAAGAAGGGTCATCTTCACAACATCCCATGTAATGAAGAAGAAATGGATAAATAGAGTTGACTTACACTAGCCACGTCACACAATATTTAAATAAGTCATACATGATAAAAGTACACTCATAGTCCGACTACGGAAAACCAAATGATAAGAAGAAAAACCCAACTTCTAGATCCCCGATCGTCCCAACTGGGCTCCACTACTGATCATCAGGAAAATACACGTAGTAACGATCAAGGTCCTCGTTGAACTCCCACTTGAGTTCGGTAGCATAACCTACACTGGTATCATTGACACCTACAACTGTTTCCATAGTTATGTGAGTCACAAGGACTCAGCAATCTCAAAACCCGCGAGAGCAAGACTATTTAACTTATGGGTAGGACAATGTTATGAGGTGGAGTTGCAGCAAGCGCTAAGCAAATATGGTGGCTAGCATATGCAAGTAAGAGCAAGATGGGAAGCTACGCAACGGTCGTGAAGCTATAAGTGATCAAGAAGTGATCCTGAAATTACTTACGTTCAAACATAACCCAAACCGTGTTCATTTCCCGGACTCCACCAAAAAGAGACCATCATGGATACACATGCAGTTGATTCATTTTAATTAAGTCAAGTGTCAAGTTCTCTACAACTGAATATTAACAAATTCCCATCTGCCACATAACCGTGGGCACGGCTCTCGAAAGTTTATACCATGCAGGCGTGTCCGAACTTAGCCCATCACAAGCTCTCACGATCAACGACGGATATTCCTTCTCCTGGAAAGAGCCGGTCAGTCTCAGAATCCCGGTTACAAGATATTTCGACAATGGTAAAACAAGACCAGCAAGACCGCCCGACTATGCCAACAAATCCTGATAGGAGCTGCACATATCTCGTTCTCAGGGCACACCGGATGGGTCAAGCTACAAGTAAAACCAACCCTCGAGTTTCCCCGAGGTGGCCCTGCAGGTTGCCCAGTTCGGGCCAACACTTAGAGGAGCGCTGGACCGGGGGGTGTTAAATAAAGATGACCCTCGGGTTCACAACTCCCAAGTTAAAAAGTCTTAGGTTGTTAGGCAAATGTAAAACGAAGGTTGGGCCTTGCTGGAGGAGTTTTATTAAAAGCGAACTGTCAAGGGGGTTCCATAACCCCAACCGCCTAAGGAACGCAAAATCAATGAACATAAAACCGGTATGACGGAAACTAGGGCGGCAAGAGTGGAACAAAACTCCGAGCAAAAGGTCAAGCCTTCCACCCTTTGACAAGTATATAGACGCATTAATTAAATAAGAGATATAGTGATATCCCAACATTGAACAACCTGCAAGGCACCTGCAACTAGCAACACTATAAGAGGGGCGGAGGAAAAGCGGTAACTTAGCCAAACAATGGTTTGATAGGAAGGTGGGTTAGAGGCTTGACATGGCAATATGGGAGGCATGATAAACAAGTGGTAGGTAGTGCGGCATTGTGCTAGAATGAACAACTAGAAAGCAAAGATAGAAGTGATATCGATGGTAATGGTGATCTTTCCTGCAAAGTTCTCAGAGTTGTCGAAAGCTTGCTCCTCGTTAGCATACTCAATAGGTTCCTCATTTTCAAACTCGTCTCCCGGCTCTACACAAAGCAAGAACACAAGCAATGGAACAACAATCAATCACGATGCAATGCACAAGCAACATGACCCAAGACATGGCATGATATGCAAGATATGATGTGCAATGCATATGGGTACTCCGGAAGGGAAAATATGATCAAGGCATCAACTTGGCAAACCAACTATGCAACTAGAAAGATGAGGTGATTTCAGTCGAAGTCGATATAAGGATCTCCGGAAATGGATGCACGGTTTGCAAATGACAAGCAACACAAGAATCATGCAAATCTGTGATTAACATCACCATAGCAGTTAGAATGCAACAAGAAACTATGCTACGTCACTCCAACATAGAAACAAATAACATGTCATTAAATTACAAGTGAAGCTCTACAAATCATGAACACTTAGCTCCTGCTAGAACTCACTAGAACAAGCTCAAAATAGCATGGCAAAAATGCAAATGATATCAGCTTCACAGACTTATCATATAGCAATGTTTAGAGCTAGCAAACAACATTTTACAAGAACATATCATGGCAAATAAAGGCATGTCATGCTAATACTAAAGGCATAGAACAAAATTCCCTTACTGAACTTTAACGAAAGATGCTGGGAAAATGATGTGGTACCCATGTAAACATAGCAAGTTATATTATAAGTTTCAGACTTAGGAGAAAACAGAGCATGGCAGAAACAGATTAATGATAGCAACTTTGCAAGCTCATGCCACTCATCACAAAGAATCTCATGGCATAACAAGGTAACCAACATGAAGTAGACATATTCATGAGGCTAAACATGGCAAGAGCAAGTTCATAGGGGTACACGCCTCACTAGCAAAACACATGGCAAAACTGAATCTCATGTCAACAGTCTGCCAGGAACAGTATTTAGCAAAAGTAGAGCATGATAATGACAAGTTATAGTACTCCATAATTGCAACCATCGGCATTCATGGATAGATAAGTACCATATCTTAAAAACACTCTTACTGAACTATCTCAAAATGTGCATGGATCTCATGGTAGAAACAAAATTTACATCGCATCAAAATGTAACAGGAAATGACTTGCAAATATTCTTGTGTCTGAAATCAGCAACATCATGAAGCCTACTTTGCATGCTTGTGCTGGTCACCACATAGCTCATAAAAATAGAAGGCTTGCACCACTGTAAAGATGGCATGATGGAGCTCATAAAACATGTAGACATCATGATCATAGGATGCACACACACAATGCAACGAAAATGACAAATCAGCAAGTTATGTTGAATTCCAGCAGACAACATCATATAACACTTCTGCAACAAAGGTTAGGGCATTAATATGTACAGTAACATGCATGAAAAAGCCACTACAATGAAGAGCATGATGAGATGAACATTTCGATATATCATATGCATGATTCGGAGCACCGAGCAGGGAGATATGGCATGATCAACAAGTGCATAAATTATGAGGATTTCGGGACATAGAAGGAAAACAAAGTCAACCTCTCCAAATCTAGGGTTTGCGTGGAAACCGAGGTTCATCGAGAAAGTCGCCCGAGTTGGTGGTCGGAGACAATAGGGCAGCGGATCCGGCTGGAGTGGAAGGAGGGGAGTCGCTAGCGAGGTGGTCGATCGGAGTAGCGGGGCGGCGACCGGCGGCTGCGACGTCGAGGCGGTGGTCTGCTGGCGAGGACGGGCGGCAGCGGCGACGAGGCACACGGTGGCCGCGGGCACTGAAGGGCGGCGCTAGGGTTGCGGGGAGGCGCGGGCGGCGGCGATGGAGCTACGGGCCAGTGGCGCGCGGCGGTGGAATGGCCCACGTGGCACGCTATGGTTGCAGGAGGGCATCGGGGGCGGATGCGTCCAGTGCCTTGGGACGTGTCCGGCGCGCGGAGTGAGATGGTGGCTAGGGTTTGGACACAAAATTTTGGGGGCGACACATATTTATAGGTAGGGGGAGCTAGGAGAGTCCAAATGAGGTGCGGTTTTCGGCCACACGATCATTATCCAACGATGGAGAGCATGGAGGGGGTTTAGATGGGCTAGTGGGCTGGGTTGGAGGGATGTTGGGATGCAACAAAAGAGGGGCTTTAAAGGTTACCCGGTTAACCGTTGGGGCATCAAACAACCCCCAAATGGAACGAAATTAGACAGGCGGCCTACCGGTGATGTACCAAGGCCACTCTACAAATCTCGACCCATTCCAAATGGAACATTTTTCTCCCACTCACGAAAAGAGATTAGAGGGCTTCCATGGGTGCATGTGGGAGTGTCGGATCACGAAATGGACAACGGGGAAAATGACCGGATGCATGAGACGAACGTGAATGCAAATGAGATGCAGATGATGACATGAGATGAAATGCATGACATGAACAAAATGCAAAACGAAGACAAAAAACCAACCATGAGGTAAATATCATATAACATAGTCGGAAATGGAAAGGGTTGGAGTTACAATTATGGAAATTTACATCAGGGGTGTTACAACACTCCACCACTACAAGACGATCTCGTCCCGAGATCTAGGACTGAAAGAACTTCGGATATTCAGAACGGAGGTGATCCTCGTGTTCCCAGGTGGCTTCTCGGAAGGAATGGTGTGACCACTTCACTTTCAAGAATTTGATTGACTTGTTGCGAGTCTTGCGCTCAGTTTATTCAAGAATAGCAACGGGATTCTCATGATAAGACAAATCTTCTTGGAGGTCAATCTCTTCGAAGTTGATAGTGTGCTTGGGGGTCTTGAAGGACTTGCAAAGCTGTGTCACGTGAAACACATCATGCACATTTGCGAAGTTGGACGGAAGCTCGAGTTGATAGGCGAAGTCGCCTTCTTTGCCAATGATCTTGAAAGGACCCATGTATCTAGGGGCAAGCTTCCTTTTGATACTGAAGCGACGAGTGCCTTTCATTTGAGAGACACGGAGCTAGACATGGTCTCCGATCTCAAAAGCCAAGCCAGGGTGCTTGGTATCATAGGAACTCTTTTGGCGCGATTGCGTGGCTTTGAGGTTTTCACGGATGACTTTACACATTTCTTCAACTTCTGTGATCAAGTCGTTTCCAAAAAGATGGCGTTCACCAGTCTCGGACCAATTGAGAAGAGTATGACACTTTCCGCCATAGAGAATTTCGAATGGGGCCTTGCCCGAACTTGCTTGGAAGCTGATGTTGTAGGAGAACTCGGCATATGGAAGGCAATCTTCCCACTTCATACCGAAAGAGATGACACAAGCCCTGAGCATATCTTTGAGAATTTGATTGACTCGCTCGACTTGGCCACTTGTTTGAGGATGGAAAGCTATGCTGAAGCGAATGTTGGTGCCCATGGCTTTCTGGAAAGAGTCCCAAAACTTAGAAGTGAATATGCTTCCGCGGTCTGGAGTGATCAATTGCGGAATACCGTGCAATGAGACAATCCTGGAGGTGTATAGCTTTGCCAACTGAGCTACTGTGATAGATTCTTTGATTGGAAGGAAATGAGCCACTTTAGTAAGCTTGTCAATGACAATGAAGATAGCACCATTCCCACAATTGGAGTTAAGAAATCGAGTAACTTAGTCCATTTCGATATGATCAAACTTCCATTCTGGAGTAGCAAGAGGTTGGATGATACCAGCTGGTCGTTGTTGTTCTGCTTTCACCCTTCGACCGACATCACATTCATTCACTAATTGAGCAATTTTTCGCTTCATTCGAGTCCACCAATATGACTTCTTGAGGTCATGTTACATCTTTGAACTACCTGGATGTATGGACAAAAGAGAATTGTGCACTTCGTTCATTATGACCTTCCTTAGATCACCTTTAGGAAGCACAATCCGGTCCTCGAAGAATAAGGTGTCCTTGTCATAAATGCGATAGCACTTGTATTTGGATGAGCCCTTGGCAATACCATGTTTCATCTTCTTCACCATGGTGTCAAGGAGTTGCGCCTCACGAATTTGGTCTTCCAAAGTTGAAGTGACTTGAATGTTGGCAAGAAAACCTTGAGGAACAACTTGGAGGTTGATTTTGCGGAAAGCTTCACAAAGATCCAGTTGGAATGGCTTGAGAATTAAGCTGTTGCAATAAGCCTTCTGCTCAAAGCATCTGCAATAACATTTTCCTTGCCTGGAATATATTCAATACTTGGATTGCACTATTGAATCATTTCGACCCAATGAGTTTTCCTAAGGTTGAGGTTGGGTTGAGTCAAGATATACTTGACGCTCTTGTGATCGGTGAAAATATACACTTGCCTTCCCAACAAGAGATGTCTCCATGTTATTAATGCACGGACAACTGCCGCCAACTCAAAATTGTGAGTGGGGTAGTTCCTTTCATTGGGGTTCAACTGACGAGAGGTATACTCCACAACTTTCTTCTCTTGCATTAACACAGTGCCGAGACCTTGCAAAGAGGCATCACAAAAAACTTCAAATGGCTTGGATTCATTAGGAGGAGTTAAGACAGCAGCTGAGACGAGCTTCTCTTGTAGAGTGTTGAAAGAACCGCCACAATCAGGATTCCAAACATACTTAACATGATTCTGGAGGATGTTGGAAAGAGGCTTTGCAATCTTTGACAAATTCTCAACGAATCTTCGGCAATAACTTGCAAGCCCAAGGAAACTACGGAGCTGCTTGACATTCTGAGGAGGCTCCCAATTCACAATTACAGAAACCTTCTCCGGATTAATAGAAATGCCTTTGGCGAAGATGATGTGGCCAAGATAAAGAACTTCATCAAGCCAAAACTCACATTTCGAAAAATTCGGATAGAATTGATACTCTCTGAGCTTGTGGAGCACCAATCTCAAATGCTTGGCATGATCCTTCTTATTCTTGGATAAGACAAAGATATCATTAAGATACACCAGGATGATTTTAGTAGTTTAGGGGTTAAAGATGAATTTCATCATGCGAGAGATCATTGGAGGAGCATTGACAAGGACGAAAGACATGACAATATATTCATATGAACCAAAACTTGTTCTGAATTCTGTCTTAGGAACATCTGGTTCACGAATGTGAATATGATGATAACCCATATGGAGATCAAGCTTGGAGAATACTTTAGCACCTTTAATTTTCTCGAATAGCTCATTGATGTTGGGAAGTGGAAACTTGTTCTTGATTGTCTTCTTGTACAATGGACGGTAGTTGACGCATAGTCGGTCCGTGCCATCCTTCTTCTGGACAAATAGAACACCACAACCCCATGGAGATGAACTCCGTCTGATCAAACCCAGACGCTCTTGTTCATCGAGCTGTTTCTTCAATTCCTTTAGCTCCTTTCGTCCAAGCTTTTATGGACGCTTACAAACGGATTTAGTGTCAGGATCAAGATCGATAACGAATTCAACTGGCCCGTGAGGAGGCATTCTCGGAAGCTCTTCTGGAAAGACATCTTGGTACTCACAAACAACTGGAATCTGAGAAATTATATCTAACTCGTCTTTCTCATTGAGAGAAAACATTCGAATGGTTTCATCACGAGCGGCATAGATGATCACATCCTCAAAAGAGTGTGTCAATTTAATCTCCTTGGCAGAACATTCAAGAGAAGCCTTGTGCTAAGAAAGCCAATCCATTCCAAGAATGAGATCAATATTAGAATTGCCGAGAACAATGGGGGAAGCCAGGAATTTATAATTGCCCATCTTGGTGGTAACATCAGGAGTAATCAAACTAGATCTCAATCGTTTACCGGAGAAATGACAACCATGGGTCTACACAAATGTGAACAAGTGAATTCATGCCTGGTAGAGAACGTCGTTGACATGGAACAATGCGATGCACTAGTATCTAACAATACTTTTGCGGGAATGGAATTAACTAAATGGTTACCCATGATCACTTCTGAAGAATCCTCTGCTTGAGCTGCATTCATCATGTTCACCTTTGCATGCTTGGGATTATGCTTGACCACTGCACTTCTAGAAGATCTCACATGAGGAGGAGGCGGAAGGCGCCTTTGGTTGAAGCAATTGTTTGCATAGTGACCTTTTTGCTGACACTTGTTGCAAGTCACCTCTGAGAGCAGATGATGATAAGGAGAACTTGACCTTGGAGCTTGAGTCTGAGACTTGTTCTGATAGCCTTGGTTGGGTAGGGCTGACGAAACGGAGGAGGAGGAAGACAGAACTTCTGTTGCTTAGCTGCCACTTGTGAGGAAGAAGAAGGCTGAACTGCATCTCTGATTCTCTTCTTTGATGCCTCACACTTGAGCTGAGCACCTTCTTGCCTGACGGCCATGTTATAGAATTGATCAAACTTAGTAGGCTCAAGAAGCATGAGTGCTGACTGCAAATCTTCTCTGAGGCCACCCCTGAAGTGATAGATCATGCTCTTTTCATCAGGAACGTCCTACCTTGCGAAGCGAGCAAGTTTCTGAAACTGGATGTTGTATTGATACACGGATATGATGCCTTGCTTGAGACTGCGGAATTCCTCACGCTTCCTCTCAGTAAGACTTGTAGGAATGTGGTGAGCTTTGAAATCCCAGCAGAAATCATCCCAGGTAATCACTCGACCTCCTCTGGAATCTTTGTATTGTTGATACCAATTAGCTGCTTGGTCCTTGAGCTGAAAAGAAGCGAACTTGACAAAGTCCTCAGGCCTGACATTGCTGATGTCCACGAGCCAATCATCGGTGTCCATGGCCTCGACACAGTTGCTGAAAGACTTTGGCTGATTTGCAAGGAACTGGTTGAGGGTAGCAAACTCAGGCTGATTGTTGAATTACCCTTGACCTTGATTTCCTTGGTTGCCTTTTGCCTTGGTTGCGCTCTTGAAAGAGTTGCAAAAGCATATGGGTGTTGGCGTTGGTGGATGCCATGATTGCTTGCGATGCCTCAGGAGGCGGAGGTGGGGGTGGAGGGTTTGCCTGACTCCCTTCATTGCGGTCCGAATTCAGACACGTTGGAGGAGCCATCCTGAAGAGGCCACTCGACAAATCTTGACCCATTCTGATAATATTTTTCTCCCGCTCACGAAAAGAGAATAGAGGGGTGCCACGGGTGCATGTGGGATTGTCGGATCGCGAAACGAACAACGGGGAAAATGACCAAATGCATGAGACGAACACGAATGCAAATGAGATGCACATGATGACATGAGATGAAATGCATGACATGAACAAAATGCAAAACAAAGACAAAAACCCAACCATGAAGTAAATATCATATCTCATAGCCAGAAATGCGAAGGGTTGGAGTTACAATTATGGAAAGTTACATCCAGGTTGTTACCACACTCCACCACTACAAGAGGATCTCGTCCCGAGATCTAGGACCTAAAGAACTCCGGATATTCAGAATGGAGGTCATCCTCGTGCTCCCAAGCGGCTTCTCGGTCGGAATGGTGTGACCACTTCACTTTCAGGAATTTGATTGACTTGTTGCGAGTCTTGCGCTCGGTTTCTTCAATAATTGCAAAGGGATGCTCATGATAAATCAAATCTTCTTGGAGGTCAATCTCTTCGAAGTTGATAATGTGCTCAGGGGTCTTCAAGCACTTGCGAAGCTGTGACACGTGAAACACATTGTGCACATTTGCAAAGTTGGACAGAAGCTCGAGTTGATATGCGAGGTCACCTCTTTTGCCAATGATCTTTAAAGTACCCACGTATCTAGGGGCAAGCTTCCCTTCACTAGTACAGCGAGCTCCTAAACAAATGGTTATTAACTCCTTTCCACGACGGCATTTGGAACCGTCGCCAAGTGAGTGTGGGCGATAGGGGGGTCCTTCCCACACGATCCAGAAACCGTCAGGGATATGCCCTCCTAGCATGCACGCTTGGCAAAATGAGATCGTGTGCGACCGACGAGCTCTCAAATACAGAAATACATACAATAGAGCTAAAAATACAATTACGCGGCGAAATTGTTTCTGGTCGCAAGTACATCCCACATAGTCAGTCCCCGCCAAATGTTTTCGTTCGTATGTACATCCCACACAGTCGCTCCAAGGAAAACGTTTCCGTTCATAGGTACATCACAAACATTTTTCCCATTAAATCATTTGAGTTATTGAATGTATCACAGACGGTCCATAGAAGAAATTGTGTGGCAAAGGCTCTCCATCACACACAGTTTTTACGTGGTAAACGTTTGGGCAAGGTGGCCTAACGCAAACAGTTTTCAAGAGAAAGTCATGTGTGATTGTTCATTGATCCAACACGGTTTATTCCTAGAAACTGTGTGTATTGCCCGAGGTCATCGTCCACAGTATTTTTTCAACAACCGTTTGCAATAGCAAAACCCAATTAGCAGGCTAATTCTCCACTAGCAAGCTAATTATCCAATTATTCATAATCCATTTGTTAATCTAATTAACATTTCATATTAAGCATGAAATATATTTCATTTTCATAATTGAAATACATCAGAGTACAACATCATATAGCTTCAGCACTCAGCTACCCGAATACACAACTACACCAGGACCAAGTTTCACATGCAACATCTATAACCTTTCAAAATTAGCATAATAGACGGTACATAGACAGATGTATCTCATCTGGAAAACTGCTGAAGTAGAAGGCGAATAATGACCCTTCATTGATGTTGAAGGTCTTTGTAACTTGTAACTTTAGTCCAGTGCCTGTGGATGATTGACCGTCCATCCTTCGTCCCCTTCATGAACACATCAATACTGAACTGTGGGTGTCGTATGAATACCTTCCTCGCCTCCTGACCATACATGTGGTTTGTGAGGTAATCATCAGTGAATTGCTTTGGAAAGGCCTGAAAACAAGGATGTGCATAAATATCTTCTCTATATTGGAAATGGGGCAAAGCAATAAAAAAGGAAAGGTATAATAGTTAGTACCTTCCTGTAGTGAACTGATGTCTTCTTCATTGTGCAGACAAAGATATTGTTGTTTTTTGTCGCTAATTTCTTTATCCTAACAATCTTTCTGAGTTTCTTGACTTGACTGATATTCATGGAGAACTCATTTCCCTATATGCAAAAGGGTCGAAAAGTGGGTCAAAACCACTGACAGCAGGACCTACATGTGCAAGACCAAATTGTTAAAAACCTAAATATTAGAATGGTTCCTGCAATTGCACAATAATGTGCTATTAGACAACGGACCATGCACGTGCTAACCTCGATTGTAAACCTCAATGCTTCCCGTTGTTTCCCTGCAACACATATAAGGTAGTTAGTCATCAGGTTAAGTAAGGGTTCGCATGCTATTTGTAAAATATGTTGATGAAAAATAAGCACACTGCACATTCATCGGATTAATTCAAGCCACATGGAAAACCCATTTATCCAAACCAAGCATGATTAAGAACTAGGAAATATAGCACCTGTATATGTTTCTCATGTATTAAGTGCAGCGAAATTTGATTTATTCCTCACATGCACAACAATACAAAATTCTACCCACAACTATTGGACATCGCATTGCAAAATTGAACCAAGAAGTTAACTAAACAACACAACAAATGAACCAACATTAACTGAGCACCACATTGCACAATATAACATACTCCTAATAGAAGATCAGATAGTTAACCAAACAATTAACTACACCCGATTGTATCAATTGTATTTGTTTCTCATGATTTACTACATCCAAATTCAATTTATTCCTCACATGGCATACAATAACAGAATGAACCCACAACTATTGAACATCACATTGCGTAATTGAACCAAACAGTTAACTAAACACCACAACACAAATGAACGAAACGTTAACTGAGCACCACATTGCACAATGTATAACCAAACCAAGCATGCTTGACAACTTGGAAATATAGCAATTGTATTCGTTTCTCATGTATTTTGTAAAGATAAATTCGATTTATTTCTCACATGGAAGACAATACAAAATTGCAACCTGAAGAATTGAACATCACATTTGCAGAATTGAACCAAACAGTTAACTGAAGATCAAAACTAATTAACAAAATAGTAAATAAGTGAGCACCACACTACATGACATATAGAACATATACACTAGAGCAACAGATTGCATGGTAAAATTAGATAGCATAATTCACTAGAATTTGTGAAGGAAAGGCAGGAGCAGCACACGCAACGGGTATATAGAGCATGCTTAACTTGCGTAGCTAGCAAATGGCAAGGTGATCCTTCAAGATCTGGGGGTCGGCACGAATGGCGGCCATCGCGACCTCATCTGCGCGTGTGGCCACGATTTGCTTCTCCGCTGCCAAATGCTCCTTGAGGTCCTAGCTATACTGCGTGCACCATGCTACGAGAGACGCTTATTTGGTGGAGGGGTAGGTGATTTGGGTGGAAGGTGTGGTGCTCGCATCGGCGGTCGGGGCATGTGGGATGTGGAAAGAGGACGAGGATGGGGGTCGGGTGTGGATTACCTGCCTGGATAGGCGAGGCCGAGCAGTGTGAAGGAGGGACGCCTGCGACGAGGCGGCGGCGCTGCAAGCAAGGAGTGAAGGTTTCAACTTGGAAAAGAAGGCAGAAACAGGGGAAATGTGGCTTTTGGTAAGGGGAGGTGGCGGGGAGGTAGATATTTCCGCATAAGCCAAAAATTTGGAATCGCTTCAGCCAAGAAACTAACACGCAAAGTCTCATCAGATACGGTCCCTTATTCAGACACGGTCCGAAGATATTTTGTGCTACATCTCACATGGTTGGTTATAATAAAGTGTGTGGGATCTATTTGATTTTTCGTCTTGATTTGAATTACATAATGGGGTCGCAGTGGCCATGGACGGTGTTTCAATTGCTAGAACTTCTATCTGCAGTGAACATGCAACTATAGATGTGCCGTCAAAAAAAGTTGGAATTATTGAGGCTTCGTTTGGATATTTTTATACATTAACTGTGTTTTCTAGGCATTTTATGCGCATAATTCAAATTTGAACTACATGCACATGCTATAGTGCATATAAATTGGTTGAGATTTCAAATATGTGTCCTTCGTTGCATGCTTAGGTCTCATGCAAAAAATGGGAATGAATTTCAAACACCCTGCCACCGTCAGTCGGCCGCACATATTGAGATGCCTAGTTTTTTAATTCTAATAAATCCAAAACTGGTCTGAAATTCATGAAACTTGGCATGATATCATGGAGCGGCATCAACATGGCATGGTAAAAATTTTGTCCCATTCCGGGGAGGTTTGGGTATAAGCTTCTCACAAACTAGCGCTTCTCACAACAAGCGTGATGGTTTCGGTAGGGAACGTGCCACCCTTGGGAATGAAACATTATCCATTATATCTTATTGCTTTCAAAAAAATTCGAGTGTCAACATAGAATAACAAGAGTGTTGTGTTCAATTTTGGAATTTTTCGGGGTTTGTTTGGACATTTTGATACATTAACAGGGTTTTCCAGGCATTTTATGTGCATAATTCAAATTCGAACTACATGTACAATCTCTAGTGCATACAAACTGGTTGAAAAATCAAATATGTGTCCTTGGGTGCATGCTTATGTCCCATGCAAGAAATGGGACTGAATTTCAAACACCCTGCCACCGCCACTCGGCCGCAAACATTGAGCTACCTGGTTTTTAAATTCTGGTAAATCAAAAACTTGTCTGAAATTCAGGAAACATGGCATTATATCATGGAGCGGCATCAACATGCCGTGGTAAATTTTTTGTCCCATTTGGGGCATGTTTCGGTATAAGCTTCTCACAAACCAGAGCTTGTCACAACAAGCGTGATGGTTTCGGTAGGGAACGTGCCATGTTTGGGGACGAAATGATATTTGTCACCTCTTATTGCTTTCAAAAAATTTCGAGTGTCAACATAGAACAACAAGAGTGTTATGTTCAATTTTGAAATTTTCTGGGGTTTGTTTGGACATTTTTATACATTAACTGGGTTTTCCAGGCATTTCATGTGCACAATTCAAATTTGAACTACGTGCACATTCTCAAGTGCATATAAACTGGTTGAAAATCAAATATGTGTCCATGGTTGCATGCTTAGGTACCATACAAGAAATGGGAATGAATTTCAAACACCCTTCCACCATCACTCGGTCGCACATATTGAGATACCTGGTTTTTAAATTCCAGTAAATCCAAAACTCGTCTGAAATTCATGAAAATTGGCATGCTATCATGGAGCGGCATCAACATTGCCATGGTAAAACACTTGTCCCATTTGGGGCAGGTTTGGGTATAAGCTTCTCACGAACCAGCGCTTCTCACGAACCACCGCTTCTCACAACAAGTGTGATGGTTTCGGTAGGGAACGTGCCACCTTTGGGGATGAAACGATATCTGTTGCCTCTTATTGCTTTCAAAAAATTTCGAGTGTCAACATAGAACAACAAGAGTGTTATGTTCAATTTCGGAATTTTTCGGGGTTCGTTTGGACATTTTTATACATTAACTGGGTTTTCCAGGCATTTTATGTGCATAATTCAAATTTGAACCAAATGCACATTCTCCAGTGCATATAAATTGGTTCAAAAATCAAATATGTGTCATTGGTTGCCTGCTTAGGTTCCATGCAAGAAATGGGAATGAATTTCAAACACCCTGCCACCGTCACTAGGACGCACACATTGAGATACCTGGTTTTTAAATTCTAGTAAATCCAAAACTCATCTGAAATTCATGAAACTTGGCATGCTATCATGGAGCGGCATCAACATACCGTGGTAAAAAAATTGTCAGCTTCCCCAGGTTTAATTCGTTTTCCCCTGTTTAATTCGGTTTTTAAATATAAAACAATCATCGCAAACGTTTTAGTTAGAACACCCGTATGCAAACTGACAGCTTCCCCAGGAAGCCATGGGAAAATGTGTCGAGCAGGATTTGTGCAGCTCTTGATCGCAAACATTTTAGATAGAACACATGTATGCAAAGTGAGAGCAGTGCAGGATTTGTGCATCCCTTCAATGCAAACGGTTGTTTTGGATGACCCATGTGCAACCACATACAAATAATTATTGTGTATGTTGCCATTTGTCAATCTAGAAAGATTTACATTTGTTGATCTAGTAATGTTGCCATTTCTCAATCCTTGTAACACTGCGATTTTTCAAAATATGCAGCTGGAAATAATTAGCACTATCTAACTTTTACAACTAAAATTCAGCAATTAAGCATATATTTCATTCATAGATTAAGCAGTCGTTCTTAATTTATACAAACAGTTCATCTCGATAGCTGAACCAACCAAACTTCTTCCCAATTGTTGCCAACCATGTACTGAAATAGCTAGTTCAACTATATATACTAGCTATTTTTAAGTACGTTGTACAGTTGGAACAAAATGTATAGTCAAATGAACTAAACAAAATAGCCCCTAAATAATACTACTGCCACGGAGGGGCTTTGTGCTACTTCCGGCAGCCTCTCCTTTGCTGAGCACGATCACCCCCTCAGTAAGAGGCGGCGGAGGAGGAGGAGCCTACGGACGAGCTGGACAAATGCAATACAGTGCCTGCCGGTGCTGCACGTTCAGCGATGCTCGCCAGCTCGAACGCCCACTGCCGCTCTAGACCATCGCTCTCGAAGCAGCTGGACTGCTCGTAGTTCTCCTAATTCCTTGCCTCTGCGTCGCCGTGTGCTGCTGCCACGACTGCGGTAAGGCTCTTTGCATTCTCGACGAAGCGCTCATCCTCCTCCTGCGGGAACTCAATATAGCGCGCAAGGTCGCTGATGCACGTGCGGGCCTCCACCTCCTCTTCTTGCCTTCGGGCTGCGGCTGTGGAGCGGGTGATAATCCCGACGGTCGGCGGTGGGCTGGCGGCCACGGCTGCCGACAATAGGGTGGCGTCCACAACCACCACCTCCCACCTTCGGGCCGTGGTGGTGGAGCGAGTGATGGCCACGGTGGCCGGTAGTGGGCTGGCAGCCACGACGGCCACCTCCCGCCTTCGGGCCGTGGTGGCGGAGCGAGTGATGGCCATGGTGGCCGGTAGTGGGCTGGCGGCCACGACGGCCACCTCCCGCCTTCGGGCCACGATGGCGGAGTGGGAGATGGCCCTGGCTTTCGACGGTGATGCGGCAACGGCGGCCAGCAACAGCTGCCGACAGGCAGCAGCGCCGGAGCATGTGGTGGGTGTTTCGTGCACCCCCAACAGGGACGCCACGTGCAC
The DNA here is from genome assembly GCF_003073215.2 of Triticum urartu. Taxonomy (NCBI): domain Eukaryota; kingdom Viridiplantae; phylum Streptophyta; class Magnoliopsida; order Poales; family Poaceae; genus Triticum; species Triticum urartu. The sequence goes on from NC_053025.1 coordinate 220,730,845, forward strand.
TACGCCGGGGACTGCGCCGCCGCCGCGTTGTAGCTTCCCAGCTAGAGCTATCCTCTGATGACGACGGAGTGGCTGAGCGACGATGATGGACCTGTGCCATTGGCGATTGTGGAAGAAGCAGATGAGATAAGCTACAGGGAGCGAGGGCAAAATGCGACGCAGAACTCGCCGACTGTGAGGGTTTTATAGCAGGCCGGTAAGCTTTGCGATTTTGGGGGATTTCACCGAGTTGGAAGGGAAGCTTGCGTGGGAACCTGCGAGGTTTTGCGGGAATGGGCTCACCGACGATTCATTGGCCTAAAGAACACCCCCGCGCGCTGCGCAAGCTTGCGCTATAAGCCGTCTGCGGCAACGGGGTGAGAAGACGTGCGAGAGGACTTGTTTAATAAAAATACGTTTGCGATTTTATTACCTACTATACCCTCGTCCTAGTTAATACGTAGGATTTAACTAATAAAATATGAATGCATGTCCCTAAAGATCATGTTGTTGGAGTCGTATTTGAACATAGTTTCCACCTATACAATTTTTGTAACATACATTAACACTGTTTTGGTTAAATTTAAGGTTATATACCAGCAAGCGTTTGCCTGCAACACACACGACTTATTCCATCACCGCTGTATGCCATGTATCGCACACGCAACTCTAATCTGGTTCGTGCTTGATGTCCACTACAAGAAATATGTCAACTTATGACCTTCTGTCAGTGACCCTCGAAGAATTGGTCATAAATTTATGACCATTTTAGACCAATTGGTCAAAAGCTGTTCAGGGGGCTCCAAACCCTAAACCATTGCGACCATTTTGGTCAGAAAGGTCGTAATTTCCTTACACGAAATAGTCACAAAGCAAACAGTGCTAGTCTGCTGCCTTATTTCTAGTTGTTAATGACCAATATAGATGGTCATAGCCTTGTAGATTGTGGTGGGTTGTGATGACTAGGCGCCATCTCATCAGTTTTGCCTATGTGTCATGTCCATGTGGCAGTTTTTTCCCTAGGTTGTGAAGCAACCTATATTTCTATCATTCCCAAAATTCCCAAAAAAATCTCATAAATTCTTTGGGGCATATCTTCATCAAATATGTAAAAATCCTTCCTTGCCTAGTTCAAAAGTAATTCAACAATATTCATTTTCCTATTCTGTTCACAATAACACTTTATGAAGGAAGTGCTATTTATATATTCTTGATTGCCCTCGGAATTTTTTGGCACTCTTTCCTATCCAAATCATTACCGCATGACAAAATTCAGCTCCATTTTCCTAGCAAATCTTCCTCGGCAAATTTCCAAAGTTTTTGTCCACCTAGAAGCATTGTGAAGGAAGTACCTTTTTTATATCTCTAAATGACATGAAATTTTTACAGTTCCTTCATATGACCAAATTATCACCCTCCTCCAAATTGCAGCTCAGTCAAATCATCTATGTGAGCCCAGGTTCAATTTATATTTTATGGCCAAATTGGCACGTTGCAAAGCAAGTGTTATATAGACCCCTCCTATTACCCTCAAACTTTTCGGGCACTATTCTATACCCAAATCATTGCCACATGATAATATTCAGCTCAATTTTCCTAGTAAATCTTTCTCAGGAAATTTCCAAAGTTTCTACCTCGAGAGAAGCTTTGTGAAGTAAGTACTAGCTAGGCTTACCCAAATGATCTAAAAATTTACCAGCGCATGACCATACCTAAGTAACTTACCTACACCAATTTTGAGCTCATTTAATTCATCCAATATCTCTCACTAGTTTTCCCAAGTTTCTGTCCATAGAAGAGCATTGTGAAGGAAGTACTACTTTGGCATGTCCAAATGGTATAAATTTTCTACAGTGCTTTCCTATGCCCAAATAACCATCCTCCACAAAATTTCAGCTCACTCCATTCATTATTTTGAGCCCAGCCTCAACATTCATATTTTTGTCCAGCGTGGTACTTTGCAAAGCAAGTACCACCTAGGATCCTCCTTTTGAGCTAAAACTTTGTGAAGACATTCTCCTTAGTAGATGATCATCCTCAGCCAAAACTCATGCCCATTGGCCATGTGCATTTCCCGTACCGCTAATCAAACACTTGGCTGCTAATTCATATTTGAGCATCGATCGGTCTCCTCGTGAGAATCTTATGTTGTATTTTTCTTCCTAGCACCAACCTGGGGAGTGCCCAACCCACTAGACATTCCTAGGCCGCGCAAAACACATGGCAACATTACGGTCACGCGGTGACCACGCGACGGGCATGCGAGTTTACGCGCTCTAGAGTTGGGGCCTCGGCCACCGCCCAAACCTCTACGTATCGCCACCAAACCATGTATTTATGATTAAATAGGTCCTTATGTAACTAGAAATGATTTTTGCAAAAAATAAATAGCAAACTATGAGGCAGCTGCAGTTCAAATTTGACCCGCTTCCAACTGAATCGGCGGAAATTTGTCTTTTTCACGAGAGGTGGATCAAAAAATTTTACACCCAAACATTTTGTCAATTGTGCATTAAATATGGCCTAGTATTTTATAAAAATGATTTGGTCCAATTTTGCAACAATTATTTGGTAGTTCCTTCACAAAAAAACCTCCTTTCGGGCACTCGAAAAATGGAAATTGTTTTTTTCGTCCAACAAAAATGAAAACTTCCTTAGGCAACATTGTTTGCCATTCCAATATGCACACTTGTGCACAATATGAGATCATTTGAACAAACTATGCCATGAATGTGGCCATAGGATTGATCATTTGGCTTGAAAGCCATTGATCTCCACACGTGATAGCTCGTTTCTGAGAACACTTTTTTAAAATAATTGCCGTATTACAAGTTTGTTATTTTTCCTGAGAACTTGGCCACATATAATGACAAAATGCGAAGGTTTCCCAATTTTTTGATTTTTTTTGAATTTTTTATGCCCGTTTCAAAGTGCGGTCAAAACGGCGGGAATGACCGTTCCTAGCTAGTGGTTGAATCTTGGAATTTTTTTCGTGTTTCTCTGATTAAATAGGTACTTATGTACCTATAAATGATTTTTGTAAAAATAAATAGCAAACTATAATGCAGCTGTAGTTCAAATTTGACTCGCTTCCTACTGAATCGACGGAAATTTGTCTTTTTCACGAGAGGAGGATGAAAACTTTTTACACCCAACCATTTGGTCAATTGTGCATTAAATATGGCCTAATATTTTAGAAAAATGATTTGGTCCAATTTTGCAACAATTATTTGGGAGGTCCTTCACAAAAAAACCTCCTTTCGGGCACTCGGAAAATGGAAAATGAATTTTATGTGCAAAGAAAATAAAAACTCCCTTAGGAAACATTGTTTGGAATTCCAATATGCACCCTTGTGCACAACCTGAGATCATTTGAACAAACTATGCCATGAATGTGGCCATAAGATTGATCATTTGGGTTGAAAGCCATGAATCTTCACGCATGATAGCTCATTTCTGAGAACACTTTTTTAAAATAATTGTCGTATTACAAGTTTATTATTTTTCTTGGAAACTTGGCCACATATAATGACACAATGCGAAGGTTTCCCAATTTTTTGATTTTTTCTGAATTTTTTATGCCCGTTTCAAAATGCGGTCAAAACGGCGGGCTTGACCGTTCCCAGCTAGTGGTTGAATCTTGGAAAACTATTGATATTTCTTTGATTAAATAGATACTTATGTACCTAGAAATGATTTTTGGAAAAAATAAAGAGGAAACTATGAGACAGTTGTAGTTCAAATTTGACCCGCTCCCTGCTGAATCGGCAGGAATTTGTCTTTTTCACGGGAGGTGGATCGAAACTTTTGACACACAACCATTTGGTCAACCATGCATTAAATTTGTCCTAGTATTTTAGAAAATTGATTTTGTCTAATTTTGCAACAAATATATGGTAGGTCCTTCACAAAAGAACTCATTTCGGGCACTCGGAAAATGGAAAATTGATTTTTCGTGCAAAGGAAATAAAAAATCCCTTTGTAAATATTGTTTGCAAATCCAAGATGTAACTTGTGCACAATATGATATCATTCGAACAAATATTTGATAGGACTTTCATAAAAAACCTCATTTTGAGCATGGAAAATGGAATGAAATTTTTAGCTTGAATAGATCACGACCAATTTATATGGTCATAAGGTCATCAAATGGTTTGCTACGTTCTAATTGGTCCATGAGCATATCACGCGGATCATGCATCAACCACCGTAGGATGCTTCCGGATCCAACGGCAGCCCTCACCCCCTCAGCCAACCATAGCCCAACTACCCAAACCCTAACCCACACCCGCACTCCTCCTCCCTCGGCTCCTCGCCGCCGCCACCTCCTCCCCCTTCCAGATCGAGACAGAGTGAGAGCTCGCATCCTCCCTTACAGATCGCTGCCGCCACCTCCCTCCGGCGGAGCTCACCGCCGTCCATGGCCTCCTCCACGCCCTCCTTTTCTCACCCCTCCCCTTCCCTCACCAGGACGGAGAGAAGAACCTGAGGGAGGGAGATCCAACGCGATCTAGCCTCGACCTCCACTGCATCGGCCTCGCGCCTCACCGGAGCAGCTCTGTCGTCGGCCGAAGTTGCGCAGGTCACCGTGTTCCCCCGCTCTTGTTCCTCCCTCTGTTTATCTCTTCCTTTTTTCTCTCAAGTCTCAACCCCCCTCTATACTTCTCTTTGCAAGGAGGCCGCCATGGACTTCCTCGTCGAGCTGTTGCCGGAGTTCCAAGTCCGTGCCGCTCGAAACCGTCTTCAACCTCCATCGGCCCTTGTTCCTCCATGCCCCGCCAAGCGCGCGCCAAGCCGTCGCCGCGTCGAGCTCTACCGCCCAAGTCCACCGTCCCGCAGCCCACCGGACCTCTCTGGCTGTCTTCCTCCACTGTATCTAGTCGCTCCTCGAACGCAACAAGTCCACCTGCATCAAGCGCCGCCCTCGCCCATACGCATCGAGCGTTGGTGCTCTTCTGCCTCATCGGGTGGATGACACCCAGCGCACTCACGCGCGTGGGGTCAAGGGCGTTGACCGCGCCCCTACCTGGGCAGATCGCCAGCGCCTCCCGGCTCGATCCCCTGCTCGACCGCTCGCATGGTACGCTCCCTTCGTCCCCTCTACTCGAGTTGTACCAGACAGTGGCACCAGGTTTGTATGCTGTGGCTGAGTATTTGACTGGGGGTGCAACTGCTGAACTTACAGGTGGATACATGCTTCCAGGTGAAGGAGCTTGAGGAAACGTAGCTTTGCCCATGAAATGGTGAAGGACTTGTTTTAATCCTGATATATCTGATGAAATAGTACTTCTCTACTTCACTGTTCAATCAGGCGATGCAGAATCCCCGTTCCAGAATGTTTTTCAAACTATATTTGCTAGAAAAACGATCTTATATTATTTACATGGGTCAATCTCGACCATCATGACTCCTAAGTTAATAAGGTTGGTTGTGTGCTCTCCTTGCAGCAGCCTGAGCTCCGGCGAGGTTGATCTAGATGGCTCGGCAGCGTCACCGGCGGTGAGAACCCCCCTCCCTTTGCGGCTATGGACAAACTGGATTGCGTGTTGCCTCCTGCCTTTTGTGCTCGCGTTGCGGTGGTTAGGTTAATGAAAATTGAACTAGTTAACTACTATAAGCGATTCTGCAATTGTTTGTGGATCTGGTAGCAAGCTGTATGAACCATAGTTAGCTTCTTTAGATAAGTACAACTTATTAGGTTAATAACAATTAGTAGGACTTCATCACAGTTCTTCTGTAGTTCCCTTTAGCTGCTTTAGATAACCATAAGTCTTATGTAGTTGTAGCTGGACTGTTAATTTGGTACTCCATCACATCGGTGTGGGTTTTGGCAGTACGAGTGTACTGCCATAATGTCACCAGCTGGTGCAATTGCAACTAGTAGAAATGAGAATATAGTATTGGCAATTTGGCATAATATACACCTGAGTCAGATAAGACTTAGGACAATGTCCTTTGAGGCTGCAGAAGATTAGTTGCTAGTTGGTACCATGTGCATAGGATAAGATCAGATGCTGATGCTGCAGGATAGTTATCCTCTTCGTATGGCAATATGCTTATTTTCCTTGGTTCCAACTACGCAGCGAATTCTCTTTCAAAAAAAATGTGGCGCATGCATGAGGATCAATCCTGTTGACTGCGTGACAATCATGTTTCCGTGAAGTTATTAGACATACAATACTTTTGAAATACCCATACTGTAACTGACCAAAGAACTATAAGCAAAAGACATACAGTACATCACTTTTCAAATGCTCAATACTATAGCTGACACACTAGAGAACTAGAAGAATAACCTGCATTAGAAACACTCGTTGGGTGCTTACCTTGCCCCTGGCAATGTCAATGAATCATAGTGGTACTATAGGCACCGAGGAAATTATGGGAGACGTTGATTGTAAATGTCAATGTAAACAGAAATCATGATGTAAATTTTCTAATCTGAATTCTGAATTTGAATCAGAGTTGATTGTTAACTCTGAATCTTTCAGACCTCACTTCTTCAGTTTATCCTGAAGGTTCTTCTCCTAACCTTCACTTCTTGTATGTGCATGTGCTCCAGCTCACCCATGGTCTTGTTTGTCCTGCAGGTTAGTGAGCAGCATCAGGAGGAGCTCAAGCACGACCACCAAGAGGCACCACCGCAGCAGCAGGTAGCATGTCCATATCCGCCTTCCTCTCCCTCTGTTCCCAATCCTTTTTATTAGAATATACTGTGTACATTCTGAACCCCCTAATGTGACACAAGTATATGCACATGCTATGGTTTAAGTGTTGCTTGTGTATGGTAAATAGGTTGAGCACCCACCACTATTTGATGCTATTTTGTTTAGGATTCTCCTCCTCTATGCATGTAATCTCCAGACCATGATCAAGCATAAACACACAGTTAATTTGCATGGAACGATTACTACTAACTAAAGAAGGAAGAGGACTTCTTCACATAAAGGAAGATGTCTGTTTTAGTAATATAAACAAATAAAAAAATATTGTTTGCATACAATCAGATCATTCTCACTTATTAGTGGAGTTCTAAGTATGTAGAATCTTTAGTTCTCTGGTTATATTACAGTCAGAATTATACTATGTGCATGATTTTATCAATTGTTGGCACTATGGATAGAGCTTTATGTGTAGTCTGGAGTTGTTCCTATTATTGTTCTATCCATTTAATTGGTGTTACATGTGTAGTCAGTAACCAGGACCTGCACTTGTGCCATGCATATTCATATTGTCTCTATTGTCTTGTATGAATATCTCATTTTAACTAGCTCGGCTAAAAAAGCTCGGTACTAGCTGAAATGTGTTTATCATTCTATAAAGAATTGTCCTTTACTCCTTCACTCCTTTTTTGAATGGAATGTTCATAATATATTGGCTCTAGTTTTTCTAATTCTTCTAAGATGATTCATGTAACAGGGCGATCATGGAAGGCAAGCAGTCGTTCTGTTAGCCCAGTCCCGACTGTGGCATTTGATCTCTATTGAAGGAGCTCCATGTTGAGGAAGAATACACTTGTAGAGCTTGTAACATTACTTGGAGAGCTTGTAAAGTACTCTAGAGCTTTGCATTTGTAGAGCTTGTAAAGCATTGTATATATTAGAGCTTGTATTACGTGTCGTTTGTAGAGCTTGTAGTGAATCTGGCTATTGTTATTTGAATTATTATGTGTGTTTTCTGCTTGCCTATTTAAATACTGGTTATTTTCTTACTATGAAATTCAAATATGATGTCAAATTGAAATATGAAGAATCTGAGCCTAATAGCTGGGACCTACTTATCAAAACCTGACAAGTGGGACCTGTTTGACTAATGGACCCATTGAAAAAAAGAAAACTAAAACTGTTGGTGCAAAAAGGCCATGGCCCAGACAATAAAAAGGCCAAATTGTAGGGCTTGGCCCGTGTAGTTCACCAAAATTAGTAGCAAAAAAAACACAAATAGGCTGAATTGTTGGGCTAGGCCCATGTAGAAAATCGAATTAGACCGGGCTGAATCTTGTGCCACGTCAGATTGCCACGCTGGATGCCTACGTGGCCTGGGGAGGTTGCTAGTGACCACAATGCCACAGTAGACGTATTTTGGTCATAAACGTCTTCGACCATTCCAGAAGAAAGGTCGCTATAGTCAGTTTATGACGGCCAGCTTTTGACCTTATGTTTTTGGTCACAAAAAGGTCACAAATGGAAATTTGTGACCATTTAGTGACCAATAGTGGTGGTCACAAGTTGACATATTTCTTGTAGTGGTCTCCGATATCGCTCGCACAGTTCGTCTTATTTGCCACGTATCTCTGTGTCGTCCTCTTCTGGTGTCCCTCGGCAAGCTGTGCTCGCCGTTAGGCGCCACGGCACGCTTTGTCGCGTCTGTTGGCACGCTCGTCTTGTGGACAGCTTTTCCTTGTGCGTTCAACTGCTATATGCATATATATGCTAGCAAGATGCCCGTGCGTTGCACGGAACATCAAGATACATTTGTACGAGTAGTTTATCTTGTGAGAGAAAAGGATGAACGAGAGAAGTCCTTATCTGCAAGTGTGGAGAGAGGTGCGGGTACCTTTTGCAAAATTGTCATAGTTTGCTTCCTAACCGTCAGATATAGATCAGATGGTCTATATTACACGATGGTAGGCACACCATCATCACCAACTCGGTCTTTTATAAGAGTAGAGATAGAGATGGTTGATCGCCGTTGAGGTGACCGTGGAGCGCTCTGCTTGCGTCCCTCCGGGCGCGCTCTGCCAGCGGTTGGGCGTGTGCACGATCACGTCGGGGGGCCCATATGCATGCAGATGCGCCGCGCGCATTGCCACGCGATGTAGTTATGTGCTGCACGATGGAGTTATTCGCTACAAATTAGAACTGCCATCAGGGCCTGCCGATATTCCTGGCCGTCCGGCTTCCCCCTTAATTCCTGCGGCCATTATAACATTAGTCTCTTCAACCTTTCGATCGCGCCCCACAACACAGCAATCACACCCACGACGAGACATAGAGAGGGGATGTCCAGCAGCGCTCCAATGGAGTTCGGTGAGAATAGAGTGGAGACCTATGCGAGTGAGACGGATCTCTCAGTGATGTACACCATCGACCCGGCCATGGTGGATGACTACATCAATAGCGTTGAGCAGTTGCTTGCTCGAGACAAGTACAACGTGGTCGGCATCGACCTCTAGTAGAACACCAGTCGTCCCAGCATAGATAAGAAGGTTCCCGTCGCCCAGTTGTGCGTGGGCCATCATGTCCTCATCTACCACTACTGCATGGCCACAGAGCCTTGCGACCGTTTCAACAGGTTTGTCAACAGCTCCGACTACAAGTTTTGCATGGTGGAAACCACCAACGATGTAAACACGCTCCGTGTTACGGGCTTGGCATGCAAGAACCTTGTCGAAATCCATGACCACTATAGGGTCCGGGGCAGCACAAAGAAGGACTTCCTGATCGAACTCACCTCAGCCATCATTGACCCCTACTGCAAAAAGATGAAGCAGGATGCCAAGAGAACAAGTCCCGTATCCTGGCACCAGTCCTGGATGCGGCAAATGGATGTACCTCACCTTGGGTTCACGGCCAAGAGCGTGTACACATGCTATGAGATGCACAGGCGGATCGTTGACATGAGGAAGTGCCTCGTTATCAAAATCGACGAGCTCGGATCGAGCCACAAGCAGAGCAAGCGTCACAAGAAGTAGATGATGATCAGTTGACCGTTTATGCTAGTTAATCATGCATGTAATATATAGTTTACTTTATTGTTGGCGTGTGGAAATGTCATGTGTGTAGTAGCCACCTATGTAATTATGCATGTAATAGTTTACTTTGGTGTGTGCAAATGCCATGGTTGTTGTAGCCACCTATGTAAATGGATGTTTAATTTGGTTATGCAAGCATGTCCTTATAAGTGTGTGTGTCTATATATATATATATATATATATTGTTATCATGTATGCAATCCCATCACACAACACACACGTCTTGTTAAGTCGAACCATTTATGTTCTCTTGTGTCACCACAAACAGTTCATCCGAGTGAACCGCATGTCGTATATCGCACACACCTTGATTTGGCTGACTGTTTCTTTCGTGTTGCCTAATCACAAACAGTTCATCTGAGTGAACCGTATGCTGTATATCGCACACACCTTCATCTGGCTGCCTGTTTCTTTTGTTTTGCCTAATCACAAACAGTTCATCCAAGTGAACCATATGCTGTGTCTCGTACACGCCTTCATCTGGCTACCCATTTCTTTTGTTCCTCCTCATCGCAAATAGTTAATTGAACTGAACCGTATGCGCTTCATCACACAAACAACTAAAATCTGAACCATGTTTGATGCATCCGCCATCGCAAACGTTTTGCACCTTTTTTGACGGTTTTCATACACCACCGTTTGCGATTATTGCATCGCACATAGTTTCTCGAAGGGTCTCTGATCGTAGTGTCGCGTTAGCAGCATCCTGCAGTAGTGCTTTGATACCGTAGCGACGAGTGCCTTTCATTGGAGAGAGGTGGAGGTAGACATGGTCTTCGATATCGAAAGCCAAGTCACGGTGCTTGTTATCATAGTAACTCTTCTGGCGCGATTGCGCAATTTTGAGGTTTTCAAGGATGACTTTACACATTTCTTCAGCTTCTATGATCAATTCGTTGCCAAGAAGTTGGCGTTCACCAGTCCCGGACCAATTGAGAGGAGTATGACACATTCTGCCATAGAGAATTTCGAATGGGGCCTTGCCCGAACTTGCTTGGAAGCTGTTCTTGTAGGAAAACTCGGCATATGGAAGACAATCTTCCCACTTCATACCGAAAGAGATGACACAAGCCCTAAGCCTATCTTTGAGAAATTGATTGACTCGCTCGACTTGGCCACTTGTTGAGGATGGAAAGCTATGCTGAAGCGAATGTTGGTGCCCATGGCCTTCTAGAAAGAGTCCTAGAACTTAGAAGTGAAAATGCTTCCGCGGTAGACGAGATAAATTGCGGAATACCGTGCTATGAGACAACCCTGGAGGTGTATTGCTCGACCAACTGAGCTGATGTGATAGATTCGTTGACTGGAAGGAAATGAGCCACTTTAGTAAGCTTGTCAATGACAGCAAAGATAGCATCATTCCCACGCTTGGACTTAGGAAATCCAGTAACGAAGTCCATTTCGATATGATCAAACTTCCATTCTGGAATAGCAGGAGGTTGGAGGAGACCAGCTGGTCGTTGGTGTTCTGCTTTCACCCTTCGACAGACATCACATTCATTCACGAATTGAGCAATTTCTTGCTTCATTCGAGTCCACCAATACGACTGCTTGAGGTCATGCTACATCTTTGAACTGCCTGGGTGAATGGACATAAGAGAATTGTGTTCTTCATTCATGATGACCTTCCTTAGATCACCTTTAGGAACCACAATCTGGTCCTCGAAGAATAAGGTGTCCTTCTCATTAATGCGATAGAACATGTATTTGGATGAGCTCTTGGCAATACCATGTTTCACCTTCTTCACCATGGTGTCTAGGAGTTGTGCCTCGGGAATTTGGTCTTCCAAAGTTGGAGTGACTTGAAGGTTGGCAAGAAAACCTTGAGGAACAACTTGGAGGTTGAGTTTGCGGAAAGCTTCACAAAGATCCGGTTGGAATGGCTTGAGAATTAAGATCTTGCAATAAGCCTTCCTGCTCAAAGCATCTGCAATAACATTGGCCTTTCCTGGAGTACATTCAATACTTTGATTCATAAGAACCAAAACTTGTACTGAATGTTGTCTTAGGAACATCTTCTTCACGAATGCGAATCTAATGATAACACATATGGAGATCAAGCTTGGAGAATACTTAGCACCATTAAGTTGCTCGAATAGCTCATTGATGTTGGGAAGTGGATACTTGTTCTTGATTGTCTTCTTGTTAAATGGACGGTAGTGAACGCATAGTCGGTCCGTGCCATCCTTCTTCTCGACAAAAAGAACACCACAACCCCATGGAGATGAACTCGGTCTGATCAAACCCAAACGCTCATGTTCATCGAGTTGTTTCCTCAATTCCTTCAGCTCCTTAGGTCCAAGCTTGCATGGACGCTTGCAAACGGGTTCAGTGTCAGGCTCAAGATCTATAATGAATTCAACTGGCTGGTGAGTAGGCATTCCCGGAAGCTCTTTTGGAAAGACATCTTGGTACTCACAAACAACTGAATCTTAGAAATTGCATCTAACTCGCCCTTCTCATTGAGAGAAAATAGTCAAATGGTTTTGTCATGAGCGGCATAGATGATCACATCCTCAGAAGAGTGTGTTAATTTAATCTCCTTGGCAGCACATTCAAGAGAAGCCTTGTGCTGAGAAACCCAATCCATTCCAAGAATGAGATCAATACCAGAGAACAATTGGGATATTCCTTCTCCCGGAAAGACCAAATCAGTCTTGGAATCCCGGTTACAATACGTTTCGACAATGGTAAAACAAGACCAGCAAGACCGCCCGATTGTGCCAACAAATCCCGATAGGAGCTGCACATATCTCGTTATCAGCGCACACCAGATGGGTCAAGCTATGAGTAAAACCAACCCTCGAGTTTCCCCGAGGTGGCCCCGCAGGTTGCCCGGTTCAGACCAACACTCAGAGGAGCACTGGCCCGGGGGGTTAAATAAAGATGACCCTCGGGTTTGCAACACCCAAGGGAAAAAGGCTTAGGTTCGTAGGAAAATGTAAAACCAAGGTTGGGCCTTGCTGGTGGTGTTTTATTCAAAGCGAACTGTCAAGGGGGTCCCATAACCCCAACCATGTAAGGAACACAAAATCAAGGAACATAACACCGGTACGACTGAAACTAGGGCGGCGAGAGTGGAACAGAACACTGCGAAAAAGGCCAAGCCTTCCACCCTTTGACAATTATATAGATGAATAAATTAAATAAGAGATATAGTGATATAGCAACATATACATGTTCCAATATGGAACAACCTGCAAGGCACCTGAAACTAGCAATGCTATAAGAGGAGCTGAGCAAAAGCGGTAACTTATCGAAACAACGGTTTGCTAGGAAGGTGGGTTAGAGGCTTGACATGGGAATATGTGAGGCATGATAAACAAGTTATAAGTTGCGCGACATAGAGATAGAACGAACAACAAGCAAGCAAAGATAGAAGTGATATCGAGGGTAATGGTCATCTTGCATGCAAAGATCTCAGAGTTGTCGAAAGCTTGCTCCTCGTTAGCGTACTCAACAGGTTCCTCGTTTGCGAACTCGTTTCCCAGCTCTACCCAAAGCAAGAACACAAGCAATGGAACAACAATCAAGCACGGTGCAATGCACAAGCAACATGATGCAAGACATGGCATGATATGCAAGATATGATGTGCAATGCATATGGGTACTCCGGAAGGGAAAAGATGATCAAGGCAACAACTTGGCAAACCAAGTATGCCTATGGAAAGATGATGTGATTTCAGTCGAAATCAATATAAGGATCTCCGGAAACGGATGCACGGTTTGCAAATGACAAGCAACACAATAATGATGCAAATCTTTGATTAACAGAACTATAGCACTTAGAATTTAACAAGAAACTATGTTACAGCACTCCAACATAGCAACAAAGCACAAGGCATTAAATTACAGGTGAATCTCTACAAATCATGAACACTGAGCTCCTGCTAGGACTCAGTAGAACAAGGTGAAAATAGCCTGGCAAAAATGCAAATCATATCTGCTTCACAGACTTAGAGAAAATACTGAACATGTCAAAACAGCATCATGTAGCAATATTGAGAGCTAGCAAACAACATGCTACAAGAACATATCATGGCAAATAAAGGCATGTCATGCTAATACTAAAGGCATAGAATAAAATTCCCTTACATAACTTTAACCAAAGATGCAGGGAAAATGATGTGGCACCCATGTAAACATACCAAGTTATATTACCAGTTTCAAACTTAGGAGAAAACAAAGCATGGCAGAAACAGATTAATGATAGCAACTTTGCAGGCTCATGCCACTCAACACAAAGAATCTCATGGCACAACAAGGTAACCAAAATGAATTCGACATATTCACGAAGCTAAACATGGCAAGTGAAAGTTCATAGGGGTACATGCATTACTAGCAAAACACATGGCAAAACTGAATCTCATGTTAAGAATCTGCCAAGAACAATATTTAGCAAAAGTAGGGCATGGTAATGACAAGCTAGATTACTCCATCATTGCAACTACAGGCATGAATGAATAGATAAATACCACATCTTCAAAACACTCTTACTGAACTATCTCAAAATGTGCATGGATCTCATGGTAGCAACAAGTTTACATAGCATCAAAACGTAACAAGAAATGACAACAAATATTCTAACTGTCTGAAATCAGCAACATCATGAAGCCTACTATGCATGCTTGTGCTAGTCACCACATAGATCATAAAAATACAAGGCTTTCACCACTGTAAACATGGCATGATGGAGCTCACAAAACATGTAGACATCATGATCATAGGATGCACACACAAAATGCAACGAAAATGACAAATCAGCAAGTTATGTTGAATTCCAACAGACAACATCATATAACACTTTTGCATGGACAGTAACTTGCATGCAAAAGCCACTACCACAAAGAGCATCACGAGAAGAACATTTTGATATATCATATGCATGATCCAGAGCACCGAGCACGGAGATATGGCATGATGAACAAGTGCATAAATTATGAGGATTTCAAGACTTCGAAGGAAAACAAAGTCAACCTCTCCAGATCTAGGGGTTGTGCAGAAATCGAGGTTCATCAGGAAAGTCGGTGGAGTTGGTGGCCAGAGACGGCGGGGCAGCGGATCCGACCGAAGTGGAACGAGGGGAGTCGCCGGCAAGGTGGTCGACCAGAGTAGCGGGGCGACGACTGGCGACTGCGGCGTCGAGGCGGTGGCTCCCGCATGGACGCCGACGCGGCGGGCTGCCGGCGAGGGAGATGGTGGCTGGGTTTGGACGCAAAAATTCTGGGGAGACACATATTTATAGGTAGGGGAGCTAGGAGAGTCCAAATGAGGTGTGGTTATCACCCACACGATCGTGATCCAACGACGGAGAGCATGGTGGGTTTAGATGGGCTAGTGGGTTGTTTTGGAGGGATTTTGGGCTGCAACAAAAGCGGGGCTTTAATGGTTACCCGGTTAACTATTGGGGCATCGAACGACCTCCGAATGGAATGAAATTTGACAGGCAGACTACCGGTGATGTACCAAGGCCACTCTACAACTCTCGACCCATTCCAAGAACGTTTTTCTGCCGCTCACGAAAAGAGATTACAAAGGTGCCACGGGTGCATATGGGAGTGTCGGATCCCCAAACGGACAACGGCGAAAATGACAGGATGCATGAGACGAACACGAATGCAATGAGATGCACATGATGACATGAGATGAAATGTACAACATGAACAAAATGTTAAACAAAGACAAACACCCAACCATGAAGTAAATATTATATCACATAGCTGGAAATGGCAAGGGTTGGATTTACAATTATGGAAAGTTCATCCAGGGTGTTACGGAGGGCGCAACTTCGCCACAGAAGCAGTGCTTAGGTGGCTATCTTAGAGTTCTGTGGGTCGAAGGTACTGCTGCCGTCGGATCTGGATGATGGCCGGTATTTGTGGATTAGCCCGAGGCGGCGCAACCACGGTCGTGCGGTGGGGCGGTGAGCGGGGTTTTGGTCGGAGCTCTAGCGGCCAGGGATGGCAGAGGCAGGCTGCTTTGTCGGTGGTCGATGGCTCTTCAGGGAAGATTCTGAACAATGTCAGCCAGGAGGCACAAGATGGCAATCAAGCCATCTGGTGTAGATCGGACAGTACCAAAATAAAATAAAATCGTGTGACCCCAATTTAGTTTTCAGTCAACAGACATGTTACTACTCTCGTACCTTACTGTTGATCTCTTAGGGTATTTCTTCAATCGGAGATATGTGTCGTTCCTAACATTATGTGGTTTCTGCATCTTCAGCCACACCGTCTTCCTTCTCACCGCCGCTGCTCCAACAAGGGAAGGATACACCAGAAGGGAGCTATAGTCCCCACTCAACAGTTCCCTACATCGAATGGGCATGCCCGACAAGGACACCGAAAACAACTGCATGGCCATCGACAAGTTAGCATATGATGCTCACTCCTATGGATGTCGGCCAGATAGGTTGTACCCTCATCTTACTTGTGTGCAACATTTATGGCTTTGTTATTCTTCTAAGCATGGAAAATAGATTATCACATTTCACAATATGTTCATGCTGATCTCTTAAGAGTCTTGTTTAGGAGTTAACATTGTTCCTTATTTAGGTAACGTTGTTCCATAGTTATCATCCATCAGCCAATGCTATCTCAGAGGCCGGTGATTATACCACTTATAGTATTACCTATGGTGTTCTTTAATACTTTTTTGTGTCGTCTATTTTATCTCGAGTACAAATGATACATATTCTGTAGCTTTCATGTATGTTCTCCCTTTAGTTTTTGAGACCTCTTGCTTCTAGTTAAGCCCAGTCCTATTATTTCTGTCATCTCCTACACGCATTCATTACATAAATCTAACTACTAGTTGTCTTCCACGCATGTCAGATATAATGTCACACACTAATATATCGACAACAACCTCACGGAGCAATGTAACGGCCAACAAACTTGATGTCAATGATACCCAATAAGATGAAATATGTAAAGGCAGTTCTTCAGAAGACTTGCAGAAATATAATAGATCCCATTCACCCCACAACGTCCTTGCTCTAACTTGGCCCATGATATGGGTACAACATGCATATATAATGTCCTGGAGTACATCTATTCTCTTGCAATGCCATGTGCTTAGCCTGCTGATCATGCATCTTAATATGTCATGCCTTCCTGTTTTTCAGTACCTATTCCATTCATGATAATATGTTGTCAAATTCAGAAATGTCATTATACTCTGTCGCAATGCCATCTGTTTAGTTTGGACATCATGCTTCTGAATATCTTATGCACTGTTATTCAACAGTATGTACATCATCTATCTACCATACCATGTTTTTTCAATTGAAGTGATGTTCTAGTTATCTGTTGCAATGCCGTCTTAGTTTCCCAAATCATACATGCATATGTTGCCTCTGAGTTTTTCTGTATGTATTCCGCTATCATACATCTTTACATTCAACTAGTGTTTTTTACTCTGTTGTCCTGTTGTATCCCTAGCTCTTACATCATACTACCTCCATCCGGATTACATGTCATAGAAATGGATAATAATGGATGTATCTAGAACTGAAATATGCCTAGACACATCCATTTATTTCTGGATGGAGGGAAAACATGTCAATATGTCATGCCTTTCTATTCTTCAGTACCTATTCCATCTGTCTACCGTAGCATGTTTTATAATAGAAGCACCTTTCTTCTATATAAGGCATGCAAGGGGAAGACGACTATGTTAGAATCTGAAGGGTTACAAACAAGGTCTTTGCAAAAGATCCAAATGCTAGGAGATAGTAAACCAACTCCAGCCTTCATAGATACTTCTCCAACACAGAGAAACCCAACTCCTACTGGAATAAGAAGATTCAAGTGGCCATAGAACTAGTCCGCTCTAGTACAACAAAAATATGTCAAGTCCATTCTGAAAAGCGTGTCCGTATCCTCACATCATGAAATTTTATAGCATTCATATCATATTTCCTACATGTTTCTTACCCATCTCTCTTTTAAAAAATAAGCTTATAGGATAGAAGACATTCTAAATTGGGATCACGTTCGAGGAAAGTGTCTTGTGGGAATTCTCTGTGCTGCAATGCTGATGTAAGTACCTGTTGTATATCACTAAATTTGTACATCATCATGTATTTTGTTAATCAGCATGAATCTAGCCTTTATCTGATCTCAATTTACTTCTAGCAAAATGTATAATTAAAGGCGAAAATGTTGATTTTTGTAAGGAAAAATGCCTCGTAGTTTTGCATATTGAGTTGCATGAGTGTACTATCTCATATCATGCACATTACTAAATTGTAGTGTTGTTCTAGTTTCCCAATCATTTATTGTGTCAATGTTGATTTCCAATTACCTTACCTGGCTGATGATAGTTCTGCATATTGTGTTAACTTGGTGTAGGCTAGTGTGGTCTGGTTGCCCAAACGTTCATTGTGTCAATGTTGCTTTCCTATTATCTGACCTGGCCAATGATAGCAATGCTCGTGTGTTAATTTGGTGCATGCTGCTGAAGATAATAAGACAAACTTTAAAAGCAGAAAGGAAACCCCATTGTTTCGTTCCAATAAATCTAGGCCAGGTAATATGGCAATAACTCTTGATTAATCTGTTTGGTTCCCCTCCTAATTTATGTTATGATGCAGTGGTTGAGACACTCTCCACTATCAATAATACAAGCCTACCAAAATCGCCATCTGAACCTTTGAGTTTCCTCTGTCTCGTATACAATGGAAGAAATTTATGTTTGTGAACCAATTACTGGCTGAAGCAATGATGGAAATCGTGGAGGAATCAGAGGTGCACATTCTTCCGCAACAACAACTGATCAATGTTTTCCGAGGTAGCGTAGCAAAGAAGGAAGAACTTGCTCACATGCTTATGGGCATCGTCCGCGCTAAGGTTGTAGATCTTTAAGTTCTATTCATTTATTTGCACTAGTGTCGGGGTAAACTAACAGGGGTATGTGTTTCCCCCTGACTCGTTCCCGGACAGCCGACCACCAGGTCAGCAAAGAACCAAGATCAGATCAACGCACAAAGATCAGTTCTTTGAAGGATCAAAGTGCATATTAAGAAGACCAAGACCAGCCAGAGTGACCAGATACCACTATGAGAAGAACCTCCCTTGCTGGGTAGGCGAGCCTGGCGAGGTTGGGGTTACCCCGGAAGCGAGCCTCCAAGATCGCCCCAGCAGGCCTGCCGAGGCTCACTGAGGCAAACCACTCCACCACACCACCTCACTGCGACTCTCGTCATCGATCAATGCAATGTCAAGCTCCTAAGTGACTAAGTGGCTGCTCCCTACAACATGGCAGCCACTTCCTATAAAAAATACCTCCAAGCGACACCCGCCCTAAGATGCGTCAAGCAAGCAGGCGCGAAGCTAGCAAAACAGCCCAGCAGGGTCTATCAGGCAAGCAGTGATTTGACATTGAGCGGTGCATTTAATGCGCTCTGTCAGGCTGCAGAGTTAGGTATGATAGCTCTGTTTGCTATCTAATCAATATGTAAAGACTGATTTGCCATTGTGGTGACCCCTTGATCTACAAAAAGAGGCTCATGGCAACCGTAGAAAGGATTCGGATCCCACACATTCATACGCAGGTAGACACTCTCGCTGCAAGGCAACCCTGCCAGGTAAGAGCGCTGCATTTATCCACCATCAATCCACCAAAGCAGGAGTAGGGTTTAACGCCTCGCTGCGGCCCGAACCTGGGTAAAACTACACGTGTGATCTATGTCGTGTTGTGTTACACTTCTCCACTCTTTGTCCAACATTCCCATACCGACGCCCAACCAAAGGGGGATCATGGCCCCACAGGTGGCCGTGGTTTCCCACGATAGCTGGCATTAATCTTTGATTGCCCAGTGGATGTAATTTCCAATAATACATGCTGGATGTGCAACATTTTTTCTTTTATATGTTGTACATTTTCTTAGCGCGCCTCGCATTCTAGCTAATTGGTCTCTAGGAAGCCAAAAAAGAGTGAAATTGTTAGTTAGCACGAACAGTCATGGGCCCTATATAAAGGAAGTGGCCCACTACCCTTAATGGGCTTCCCTAATGGGCTCACATGGGCCAAAATTCTCATAGGCCTTTGATTGATCGGTTTTTGTCCCGTCCATAATTTTTCGTCGTATTGGGCTCAAATTATAGCTCGATCGGAATTGACGTTATCTAATTGGCCTTACAGACATGTTCGAACTTTAGCGAGCCCATTCAGTTAATGAGCCGTAACCAGGACGAAAGCTCTATTGGTCCGCTATAATTGAAACAAGCCAATAGTTAATGCTTGACCCTGTTACCTACCAAGTCGTTAACAGGCAGACATCGATGCGGGCAATAAGTGGGCCCATTCGATTTCACAGGCCGATACTAAGGTCAGGCTATATATGGCCCAACTGTACTGTGGGCCTTTAGTAGGCTGAAAGAAACAGCGGGCTCATACTGGACCATGAAGAGCATGGGCCGCTAAGAGGCCGAAAGTCTGGTCAAACTGCATATGGCCCAACTGTGTTCTAGGCCTTTAGCAGGCTGAAAGCGAAACTGGGATGGTATTGGCCCATGAATAGCATGGGCCGTTAAGAGGCCAAAACTCAGGTCCGGCAGCAATGGCCCAACTTATTTATGGGCCGTTAACAGGCTTTAAGAAAAACCAGGCATAAAATTTGCCCAACAGTTAAATGGGTCGCTAAAAGGCCGAAAGACGTACATCCTGAAAATTGGCCCATCCCTTGAATGGGCCGTTGACAGGCCGAGACCACATCGGGACGACATGGAGCCCAAATATATAGCGGGCTGTTAATGGGCTTGAACTGATGATGGGCTGCAATAGTTAACGAGCCATTGTCGGGCCGAATTGGCACATCTCGTAATGGCCGTGGGCTTAAATGGACCAGTCACAAGTATGCCTTATATGGGCCGGCTTGCTGATTTTGACTAGGCCGACCTCTTTCACCTAAAAGGGACATTGTTGGGCCTTGCCATGTGCCAACGTGTCATAGGTGCCTCTTGTACAATGAGTGAATGACATCTGTCCCAATGCTAATGCAACACGTGGATCCTCTAGCGAATGAGAATTTTACACATGCAAAATCCCCATTGGTCGGGGTTGTTAACAGGTTATCGGATCCAAACCTGAACCCGATAGCTTAACGGTGACCCGTTCAGTGGATGCCATGTGTCGGTTACCCTTGACGAAAACACTTCCATGATTCTCGATTTATCGTCATGCAAGTGCACACTTCCGTGATGATAATTTTGGTATTTTCATGCAATACTTCTATGACAACACAAGTATGACTATCTTGATTCTGTCATAAAATCGTCATTGATTTACATGCATGACAGAAAACGTGACCTAGTGTGACAAACACATATCATCATTAAGTGGTTTTGTTTTGTAGTGCTCGCAAAAAGCTACACCATCAATACATCAATACATAGAAATCATCATACAGAAGAGCTGGATCCAACTACGGATGAAATCAAATGAAGAAGAAGAACGACATCTACCCTGCTAATCCCAGGCTCCCGACCTGGAGCCCATCCTATGATTGTTGAAGAGGAAGAAGAAGAACTCCAAAAGAAAACAACCATCGGCCTCACATCAAGTCATGACTTTACCTATACCTGCACGTGTTGTTGTAGTAATCTGTGAGCCACGGGGACTCAACAATCTCATTACCAAGGTTATCAAAACTAGCAAAGCTTAATGGGTATGAAATGATTAAGTGCTGAGGTTGCAACAAGCACTAAGCATTTGTATGTCGCTAACTTACGAGTAGGATAGTAACAGAGTGACTACGCATAAACGAGCACAAATTAATATGATCAAGATGTGATCCTAAACACTACTTACGAGTCAAACATAACCCCACTGTGTTCTCTTCCCGAACTCCCTCGAAAAGAGATGATCATGGTTATGCACGTGGTTGGTGTATTTTAATTGAATTTAGTGTCAAGTTCTTTACAATCGGATATTATAAATTTCCTAGTCGCCACATAACCGCGGGCACGACTTTCTAAAAAAATTAACCCTGCAGGGGTGCTCCAAGTAGTCCATTATAAATTGCCACACACATCCGATGGGAAAACCTCACACATTGATAACTTGATGCTTACTATAAGGAATCCTGGTGGACAAGGCACTCGTCAAAGGTAAAACTAAACAAGAAAGATCTCCTAGCATGTCGATGATCCTGATACGAGCTGCACGTATCTCGCTCTCAGGACAAAACCGGATGGGTCAAGCTAGGAGTAAAACCAGACCTCAAGTTTCCTCGAACTGGCCCATAGTTGCCCATTTTGGTCCAACACTATCAACACCGACCCGTCCATATTATGTTGAATTAACTCCACGGACAATGCTAACTCCCTATGCGTCAAATTTATTACTAGCATTATTATGTTGGGGAAACATTAAAACCAATGTTGGTTCTTGCTGGAAGAGTTTTATCATAAGCAAATGACCAGGGGCTCCATAACACCCCACATGTGTTAGAAGCCCTCATCAAGGAACATAACACTAGTATGATGGAAACTAGGGCGGCATGAGTGGAACAAAACACCAGGGAAAAGACTGAGTCTTCCTAATGGTGTCTTGGATTATGGGGTGCTAACCTAGTCGGCCCATGCTCCTCGAGTTTGGCTGATGGGCCCTCATTCATACCCAAGATGTCCTCCAGAGGCGGCATGCGGGAATTGTGATCGAGACTACCTCCACCGAAGACTTGTCGTATACTCCAAGATTTCTCCTGCTGCCTTGTGCCTAGATACAGTCCTTGTAACCCTTGATACCCTACCTGGCATGTATATAAGCTGTGGGTTTAGCCCATGGAGGCAACATCAATGCAATATCATTCACCTAGCCCTAGATTTAGACCACATCTTTCGATCTCAAGGTAGATCAACTCTGTAGCCAATACATCTCCATTAATATAAACAAGAGCAGGACATAGGGTTTTACTTCCATCAAGAGGGCCCGAACCTAGGTAAAGTATTGTCTCTCTATACTTGTGACCATATGTCCAAGATCCATAGCTCGGGACCCCCTACCCCGAGTTCTGCCAGTTTTGACACTGACATTGGTGCTTTCAGTGAAATTTCCGCTATGGAATCAACAGAAGGATTGATGTATTGCTCGCAGATAAACTATGCCAATTGTTGTGGGCGCGTTTACGCCCCCGGCCAGCTTTTTGTGTTCGACAGCACGATCTTCTATGCTGATTCAATGGGCCACCTGTCCTATGTCGAAAACTACGCCCTGGGTCGGATCATGACCTTCGGTGGCCTCGAGTACACTACAAATTCCCATGGCAAACTTGTCCTATCGGGTTTGATGCCTGACCGGATTGAGGACCAACCAAACTGCAGAGGATCGACCCTGGAATCTATATTTGCTGGGGACGTCAGGCCAAGACTCATAGCATCACCAGAGACCCTTGGGAACGATTCTGGATGATCCCCTTCTAATATCTGGCCCGGACATGGATCCAGCTCCCACCCATGAAGGCGCATCGGGCCCAGAGCCGACCTTAGTGCAGGATCTGCAATCTTCTTTGGACCCCCTTTGCGCTGAAGACATGCCGGGGCACATGCCAGGCATACTTCAAGTTAGCCCCGCCTACAACCAAGCAATGAATTCTGAAGAGTTGTCTCACCTCAAGGAGATGCTTGACGGCATCCAGAGCATGTCTATCTCAGAACGCAAGACTTTGGTTTATGTTGTGGGAAACCATGACCACCTATGGGCCCATGAGCCCCTATTAGTTCAGCGGTGGGATGGGCATGTTGCACAAAGAGCAGAGAAGCATAACACAACATGATAGAGATCACACGAGTAGTTTTACCCAGGTTCGGGCCGCTGCGAGGTGTAAACGCCAACTCCTACTTTGGTGGATTGATTGTGGAAAATGGTGGAGAAACGCGGCGCTCTTGCCCGGATGGGTTGCCTCGAGGCGGGAGTGGCTACGAGCATTTGAATGTGTGGAGGTCTGAATCCTTTCTACGGTTGCCATGGACCTACTTTTGTAGATCAAGGGGTCGCCACAATGGCAAATTAGTCTTGACATACTGATTAGATAACAAATACTGCTATCATACCTAACTCTGCAGGTTGACAGAGCGCATTAAATGCGCCGCTCAATGTCACATCACAGCTCACCCGGTAGATCCTGACGGGCTATTTTGTTAGCTTCATGCCAGCTTGCTTGACGCGCCTCAGGACAGGTGTCGCTTGGAGGTAGTTTCTGTAGGAAGTGGCTGCCATGTGGCAGGGAGCAGCCACTTAGTCACTTAGGAGCTTGACACCGCACTGATTGACGACATGCATCGCTGTGAAGTGGTGTGGTGGAGTGGTTTACCTCCGTGATCACCAGCAGGCCTATTGGGGCGATCTGGGAGACTCGCTTTCGGGGTAACCCCAACCTCGCCAAGCTCACATGCACGGCAATGGAGGTTCTTCTCGTAGTGGTATCTTTTCTCTCTGGCTAGTCTTGGTCTTCTTGATCTACATGTTGATCCTGCAAAGAATTGATCCCTCGCGCTTTGATCTGATCTTGGTGTTCTAATCTTGTTCTTGGGCCTGTGCACAGTCTCGGCAATGGACCCAGGGTCTGTTGCACCGACAGAAGCCCTCGGGCATGGGCCGAACATGCTGTCGGGCATCGTCGGGGTGGGCCCTAACTAGTGCACAGGCGGGGGCATAAAGGTGGTTGGCCCCTTGAGATCTTCCTAGCTTCTTTTTTAACTTGAGCCTGGCTAATTTTCATTTCTTCTACGCGTCGGGTAATGCCAATCCTGGTGGGTCCACTCTTGTAATGGCCCATGAATGACGTTAACGCATGGGCGAGTAACTGCCATTTGACTCTACCCACCACACCCCTTATCCTTAGCCACATATGATGCATGCGCCAAGTGGGGTAGTTAACGGAGGTGTGTGGTATGGGAGAGCATCAAGGTAGGGGCCCGGTCTTCTTGAATTGGTGGAGAAGGGCCGTGATTACCAGTCATGGGATCGGTATCTTCCCTGACCCTCCTATAAAATGAGGGGCAGGGGAGGAGCGAAGGAATTCATCCTCACACCCCTTCTCCTCCATCCTATGCTTTCTACTGGTCATGCCGAAGGGCAGAGCCCAGGGCCAGGCCCCAGGCCGTAGCTTGGGGTTGGCGATGTCGAATGCTCGTGTTGATGCTTGGGGAGTGAGTCTAGTCCAGGTCTGGAGGAGGTGCGGATACGCCTTCATTGGGGCGAGATTCCTTCCTCATCTTCCCGCAAGACTCAGGAGGTTGCATGGGAGGCGCGGCGGTAGCACCGGAGGTGGCGACTCCTCTTTGGTCGTTGCTGGGCTGTCCGTGGCTTCAATTTTTGTGAGGGGCAACACAAGAGACACAACGCCGAAGCCCGTAACGGACGTAATGCGTGGTAGCCGTTCATGGACTATTCCTCCTCCTCTCGCCGCACCGGAGGGAGGTAGTAGAATGGCCTCGCCATCGGTAAAGGCATACCTGACCTCCTCGGGAACTATCCGCTCGACGCATGGGATAACTCCTTGTTCCCATACATGCTTCCATAATGTGCGATGGCTCCTAATCTTCGGGTTATCGAGGACAACCATGCTCTCTATGGGATTACCCGGAGAGCATGGCACCCGATTTGGTTATCGTGATGAGGTCTTCGGACGGCAGTCATACGGAAGGTGGCGGCAACCAACAACGCGTCAAGAACGGGGGCGATCGTTCGGACGAGTCGTGTTTGCCGGTGACTCTGCCGCCCCCATCTGAGCTTCCGGCAGTGTCACCATCCCGGGGAAGCGGCACCACCCTGATCCTGGGGAAGCGCCGAATCCCAGCCTGGCCTTCCCTCCACCTTCTTCATCTCTCCCTATAGTTTCGAAGGAGAGGAAAAAGTGAAGGCATCACGGGTATTTTATCTGTATTTTAATATTAAATTTGTAGGTACTTGCCAAATTTTTGTTCAAATTATGTAGTCTCTTGAATCCATGTTTGTGTCTTATAAGATCAGTACTTGTTTGATCAGCATATTAATGAAAAATATGAACCTTGGCGAGGACTCATGCATGTAATATGTTCATGTAGAGGTGGAATGCCTCTATATTTCTAAGCAAACAAGTTTCTCCCAGCAGGCTACCCTGCCGGTACCCTCAGTTTTGTTGCCGTGGGGTAAGGCCTACCGGGCACAAAACACAAAGAGGGACCAGCCCCCCGCCAATCTTTTTTCATCAAAGGCCACTATGATAATCATAACCGAAGCAACATTCAACTCATTGGATGGGAGCACCTAAGTTTCAAAAAGTGGCGATGTTTTCTTATGCACAAGTCTTTACTTATAGAACATGTATGGATAAGAGAAAGAAAATCTGTTTGTCTTGCCGAAGATTGCAGTGTAGGCTCATCTTTCCATCTCTCTTTGGACCAAGTCCTCGGCCGGAGCCTACAATTTATGCAGATGAAAAATGATGCCAGATGCAATCTTATCTACATGAACATGCGATTCTCATAAAATTCTTATGCATGCATGCAACTTGTTGGGGGCCCCCAGTGCTTCCTTTATTTATCTGTTGCTCAGGGTCTACGCTAGGCTTTGTACATGGGTTTACATGCAACTATGGCAAGGCCTATACAAAAGGGTGGCTGCCGGGCAGGGCCCGACCGCCGCGCCTTACGGGTAGAACTTGCGGAGATGCTCAACATTCCATGAGTTTTGCAATTGAAAGCCATCTCCGGTCTCCAGATGGACTGTGCCAGGCCTGGTGACTCGTACTACCCGGTAAGGGCCGTCCCACTTTGACGTCAACTTGTTTGCACCCTTGGCAAACTGAACATGCCTAAGGACATGGTCACCTTCCTCAAAACACCGGGCTTGAACCCTACGGCTGTGATAGCGACACGGGGCTTGCTGGTAGCATGCAGCACGCGTAGCAGCCCAAAGACAGTTCTCCTCAAGAAGCACAACATCGTCACGCCGGTGCTGATCCTATGCTACTTCATCGTAGGCAAGCACTCAGGGTGTCATTCTAAGGTGACCCGTAAATGAGTTCTGTGGGGATTACTTCTTCTTCCCCATAGTCTAGGGAGAAGGGAGCCTGCCAGGAAGCTCGATCTGGTGTCGTTCTGAGGGCCCAAAGAGCCATCGGCAGCTAGTCGATCCATTGCCTACCGCACTGCTGCAGCTTATCAAATGTTCTTGTCTTGAGTCCTCTCAACACTTCAGCGCTCGCCCTCTCAACTTGTCCATTGCTTCTGGGAAGGGCAACAGAGGCAAATGATATCTTGCTTCCGTGGGCATGAACACATTGCATGAAGGCGCGACTCATGAAATGGGTGCCATTACCAGTGATGATCTGGGAAGGGACCCCGAAGTGGCACACCAATCCTTTCAAGAACTTGATAGCTGACTGAGCAGTCACCTTTCTCACAGCTTCTACTTCTGGCCACTTTGTAAACTTGTTGATGGCAACAAACAAGAATTCAAATCCCCCGGTAGCTCAGGGGAAAGGACCGAGGATATCGAGCCCCAGACCGAAAACGGCCATGACAAAGGGATTGTCTAAATAGCTTGGGCAGGTAGATGGATGTTCTTGGAATGTAACTTGCAGGCTTCACATTTGGTGATTAGCTCGACCGCATCTTGGAGGGCTGTGGTCCAATAGAATCCTTGCCAGAATGCTTTCCCAACCAACGCCCTTGATCCAATGTGGGAAATGCACATGCCTTTGTGTATTTCTGCTAGCAGTTCCTTTCCTTATTCCCGACAAATGCGCTTCAATTTCACACTGTTGGGCCGTCATCTGTATAGTGTGTCATCGACAAACTAATACATACTAGCTCTCCGGGCTACTCTTTCAGCTTCTTCTTGCTCTTCGGGAAATTCTCCGGTTTGGAGGAAGTGGACTATGTGCCTTGCCCAAGTTGGAGCCTGGGGCTCGGCAACGAGTTTAGCGGCACCTCCTCATTAGTGGGGGTGCGTTCCTCGACTGCGGGGACCAGTGGCCCGGCAGGGGGGTGCAGCACGGCAATCGAAGGGGAGTTGTTTCCAGCAGGGTCGCTGCCAGGAGCACCAAGAGCCTCTACCGGGAGAGGCTTACCGGTGTCTAGTTTCCTCCTCTTTTGGGCCATTGTTGCCGGGGATACGGAGGGTTGAGTAAGATGGAGAATAGAAGTTCCTGGTTCCACAGGAAGCTTTTGCGCAGCACACTTTGAAAGATTATCAGCGATGCTATTTTCCGCATGGGGTACCTGCTCTATTTGCAATCTATCAAAGCGCTCCTCTAGTCTTCTCACTTCCTCAACGTATGCCTCCATCAATCGAATTTTGTAATCCTTGTTGACTTGTCTCACCACAAGTTGTGAATCTCCTCAAATGATCAGCTTCTTGATTCATAGTTCAGTGGCAATCCTGAGCCCATCAGGGAGCCCTTCATACTCTACAGTATTGTTGGTTGCCTCCTCCTGGGGTAAATGCATCTGGACGACGTACTTCAGGTGCTCTCCAGTGGGAGAAACGAGAAGTACGCCAACCCCTGCACCTTGTAGGGAGAAGGCACCATCGAAATACACGATCCATTCTTTGGGTGCTTCCCTCCCGGGAATAACTGTTTCTAGCACTTATTCATCAGGAGTTGGCGTCCATTCTGCAATAAACTCTTCCAATGTCCTGCTATGAATCATTGAGTTGCTTTCAAATTTCAGGCCATACCTGGATAACTCCAATGCCCACTCCACTAGTCTTCTGGTAGCCATAGGGTTTCGGAGTATCCATTGCAAAGGAAAGCGGGTGACAACCATGATCTCATGGGCTTGGTAGTACTGGCGCAGTTTCCCTGTGGCCATGACAAGGCCAAAAATCAACTTTTGCACACTAGAGTACCTGGATCTAGCCCCCTGCAATAGGGAGCCGATGAAGTACACTGGGTGCGGGACCACTCTCTTCCTTGCCGTATCCTTGGGGTTGTTTCTGCTACCGCACTCTTCCTTGTCCTGATACATATCTGGCCTTGTTGGACTGTTCTCACTTGCCCCCCTGGAAGGGACACCAACTAAGGTTGCTGCATCCTCCACTTCCAGCTGCACCACCAGTGCTGCACTAACCACTTGATTAGTTGCCGCCAGATATAGAAGCAATGGCTCTTGTGGTTTGGGAGTAACCAAAGTGGGCACAGAGGACAAGTAGGTCATCAAATCTTGAAGTGTTGTATCTGCTTACAGGGTCCACTTCATGGGTCCTCCCTTCTTCAAGATCTTGAAGAACAACAAGACACACTCGGTAGACATGGAAATGAACCTGCTAAGCGCGGTAATGCACCCTATCAAACGCCTTACATCATTAACTATCTTTGGTGCCTGAATCTGCTCGATAGCCTTGATCTTATTGGGGTTCGCCTCTATCCCGGGATGGGACACAATGAAACCAAGTAGGTTGCCGGAGGGAATGCCAAACACGCACTTCTCTGGGTTCAGCTTCAAGTTGATCTTGCGCAGATTAGCGAATGTTTCTTCTAAATCCTGGATGAGGGTTGATCTGTCCTTGGTCTTGACCACAACATCATCCAGCGTCAATGTTCCAATGCAACTGTGATCCAAAATCAATCTAGACTACTCTTGCAAAAGTGGACCCAACACTCTTCAACCTGTAAGGCATGAGCACGAAGCAGTATGTGCCACATGGAGTGATGAATGAGGTCTTGTCTTCGTCTTCCTTGGACATAAAAATCTGATGATATCCAGAGTATGCATCCAAAAAAGAGAGCAAATCACATCCTGAAGTGGAATCCACAACCTGGTCGATGCGCGACAAGGGAAACGAGTCCTTCTGGTAGGCCTTGTTGAGATCTCTGAAGTCTATCAAAATCCTCCATTTTCCGTTAGTTTTGCGTATGACCACTAGGTTTGCTAACCACGTTGGATGTAGTACTCCTCTAACCAAACTAGTTGCCTCAAGTTCCTTGATCTCTTCTGCAATGAATTGCTGCCGCTCCAAATCTTGCTTTCGGACCTTCTTATTGACAGTTTGGCATGTGGGCAGTGAAACACCCACAATGCGGCTATATCTCCCACGTGTCGGGGCACGACTTAGAGGCATAGCCGCATGGTAGGCAAGTCGCAAGAGGGGTAAAGAGTTGGCTTACAATCGCCACTTCACACAATACATAAATATATCATACATCATCCAGAATACAGTCAAGGTCCGACTACGGAACCAAAATAAAGAAAGACAACCCCAAATGCTAGATCCCCGATCGTCCCAACTGGGCTCCACTACTGATCAACAGGAAACGAAACAACACAACGAACACAATATTCATCAAGCTCCCACTTGAGCTCAGTTGCATCATCTGCACTGGTATCATCGGCACCTACAACTTTTTGGAAGTATCTGTGAGCCACGAGGACTCAGCAGTCTCACACCCGCCAGATCAAGACTATATAAGCTTATAGGTAGGAAAGGGTAGTGAGGTGGTGCTGCAGCAAAGCACTAAGCATATATGGTGGCTAACATACGCAAATGAGAGCGAGAAGAGAAGCAGCGCACGGTCGAGAACTAGAAGTGATCCTGAAACTACTTACGTTCAAGCATAACACAAGAACCGTGTTCACTTCCTGGACTCCGCCGAAAAGAGACCATCACGGCTACACACGTGGTTGATTCATTTTAATTAAGTTAAGTGTCAAGTTTTCTACAACCGGACATTAACAAATTCCAATTTCCCATAACCGCGGGCACGTCTTTTGAAAGTTCAAAACCCTGCAGGGGTGTCCCAACTTATCCCATCACAAGCTCTCACGGTCAACAAAGGATATTCCTTCTCCCAGGACGACCCGATCTGACTCAGAATCCCGGTTACAAGACATTTCGAAAAAGGTAAAACAAGACCAGCAAAGCCGCCTGATGTGCCGACATCCTGATAGGAGATGCACATATCTCGTTCTCAGGGCAACACCGGATTGTCCAAGATTCTGGTTGGCCAGCCCAGAGTTGCCCCTGGTGGCCACTTGCGGCTGACACGTTTGGACCAACACTTAGACACGCACTGGCCCGGGGGGTTAAAATAAAGATGACCCTTGAGTCCGCAGAACCCAAGGGAAGGTGATAGGTTGTCAGTCAAATGTAAAACCAAGGTTGGGCCTTGCTGGAGGAGTTTTATTCAAAGCGAACTTTCAAGGGGTTCCCATAACACCCAACCGCGTAAGGGATGCAAAATCAAGGAACATAACATCGGTATGACGGAAACTAGGGCGGCAAGAGTGGAACAAAACACCAGGCATAAGGCCGAGCCTTCCACCCTTTACCAAGTATGTAGATGCATTAAAGTAAATACGATATAATAATGATATCCCAACAATATCCATGTTCCAACATGGAATATACTTCATCTTCACTTGCAACTAACAACACTATAAGAGAGGCTGAGCAAAAGCGGTAACATAGCCAAACAACGGTTTGCTAGGAAAGGTGTGTTAGAGGCTTGACGTGGCAATATGGGAGGCATGATATAGCAAGTGGTAGGTATCGCGACATTGCAAAAGAGCGAACAACTAGGAAGCAAAGATAGAAGTGATTTCGATGGTATGGTCATCTTACCTGAGATCCCGCAAGGAAGAACACAAATGGACGTGGTCGGACGAATCCTCACAACTCCGGAGGGAAACCGAAGCTAATGGGAGAAGCAAACCGGAAAGAAGCAAGCAACATAGTAAACAACCATCACATCAACATGGCATGATATGCGAGAGGTGGTATGCAATGCATCTGCGTGCTCCAGAAGGAAAAGAAAGATCATGGCATCAACTTGGCAATCCAAGTGTCCCACTGGAAAGATGAGATGATTTCGGTCAAAATCATTATAAAGATCGTCGAAAACGGATGCACGGTTTTCAAATGGCACGCAAAACGAGAATGGCACAATTCTGCGATTAACACGACGATGCCATCTAGAATGCAACAAGAAACTAAGCTACTTCACTCCAACATAACAACAAAGCATATGGTAGTGATCTACTCAAGATGCTTGACAAAAACAAGCATAGCATCCGCAAGAAGACATGTTCATGAAGCTAACCATGGCAAGAGCAAGTTCATAGCATGCATGGATCACTAGCAACAACCATGGCAAAAATTGATTAACATGTAAACAATCTGCCCTGAACATTTTATAGCAAAAGTAGAGCAAGATTAAGACATGCTAGGGCACTCCATAAAATACAAACAGGGGCATGGACCGATAGAGCATAGCCATATGTCCAAATCATCCTTACTGAAGCAACTCAAAACAAGCATAGATCTCACTGTAGCATCATGTTTACATGGCATAAAAATAACAGCAGAACAAGGACTTAGTAAAATCCTAAGTCCCTGAAATCAGCAATAACACGAAGGCTACTTTGCATGCTTGTGCTAGTCACCATATTGATCACAAAAATACATGTCGAACACCCCTATAAAGATGTCATGGCATAGATCAAAACATATGTAGAGCTCATGCCCATACGATGCACACAACAAATGTGACAAAAATGACAAAACCTCATACTCTGATAAGTAACAGCAACTAGCAATTTATAGCACTCTTGCATCAGTAATTTGGGCATCAAGATGGACTCAAACAAGTATGCCACAATGGGAAGAAATGAAGAGCATCTCTCAATGAACATTTTGATATATCATGCGCATGAAACGGAACTACGGCTGAGAAGTTATGGCATGATGAACAGAGGCATAAAAGGTTAGGGTTTGAGGACTTAGAGAAATATACCGTCCTCGGATCTCAGATCTAGGGTTGCACGGAAAACGAGAATGGCCGGGGTAGTTCGCCGGACAGGAAGGAGAGGCGGTGGCCGGAGCTTGGGGAAGTCGCCGAAGCTCATGGGGCGGCCGGATCTGGTCGGCCCGAGGTGCGCCGATGATGAGGAGGCGCCGATCGGCGGCGACGCGGAAAGGCGACGAAGTCGGTCGGGTGAGGCAGCAAGGTCGGTCGGGGTGGCCGCGAGCTGACCAGGCGGCGCACGGCGGCGGCGACGGGCGGCGAGCGGCGGGGTCCGGTACGGCGGCGGGGGCGACGTGCGGCGGCGGAGACGGGCGTTGCGGGCGCGGGGATGCGATGGGCCAGCGGGGGCCGGAAGCGGGCTCGGTGGGCCGGCGGTGCGGGGAAGCGGCGGCGCGTGATTCGCCGGGCGACGGCGGCGGATCCTGTCCGGCGAGGCCGGACGTGTCCGGTGGCGGCGGGGGAAGAATTTTTTAGGGTTTGGACCCGAAATTTGGATGAGGAGCACATATATATATAGGTGGGAGGAGGTAGGAGTGTCGAAATGGAGTGTAGTTTTCACCCATGCGATCGTAATCCGACGGCGGAGGACATGGGAGTGGTTTGGAAGGGTTATTGGGCCGTTTTGGACGGGTGTTGGGCAGCAACACACAAGAGGCCTTTGCGGTTCACCGGTTAACCGTTGGAGTATCAAACGGACTCCAAATGACACGAAATTTGGCAGGCGGTCTACCGGTGGTGTACCAAGGCCACTTCGCAAATCTCGGTCTATTCTGAGATCGTTTAACACCCGCACACGAAAATAGACAAAAGGGGGCGCCGGAGGACGTAGGAGTGTCGGATTGTAAAACGGACAACGAGGAAAATGCTCGGATGCATGAAACGAATACGTATGGAAATGCGATGCACATGATGACATGATATGAAAAGCATGACATGGACAAAATCAAAACAAATACAAAACCCAACCACGAAGGGAATCTCATATCGCATCTCCGGAAAAGGCAATAGGCGGAGACACAAATATGGAAAGTTGTATCCGAGGTGTTACAGGCAGATAGCAAGGTTGTGCTCGATTACCTCCCTGGCAACACCGGGGATATCAGACGGTTGCCAAGGAAACAGATCAATATTCACCCGCAGGAAGGAAACGAGCGTGCTTTACTACTTGTCATCAAGGGTGGCACTGATAGTAAAGGTACCATCAGTGCCAGCTAGCCCTGCGGGGACCTTTTTCACATCAGTGCCAGCCAAATAGCGGGGAAAGTAATCAATAGGCGCAGCATACTCCGAAGAGGTACGCTTCCCGGATTCCTTACCGGTGTCCCTACTAGCCTTCTTCTTTCCATTGATTTCCTTTGCAGGAACTGCGGCTCCGCAGCCTCTGCCGTACAGCGTCCCGGTACATCTTATCCATGCAAATAATTGCATCCTTCTCGTCTGACAGAATGGAAATGACTCCCAGCGGCTCTAGCATATTCAAAGTGTTGTAGGCATAGTGGGAGGCTGCCATGAATTTTGCCAGAGCTGGACGTCCAATGATTCCATTGTACGGCAGGGCGAGGTGGACCACATCAAACACAACCTTCTCAGTCCGGTAGTTCAACTCTCCTCTGAATGTCACTGGCAACATGATCATTCCCTTAGGATGACTCCTACCGGGGTTGATTCCTTGAAACACCATGATTTGAGTTCTTCCTCTGCTATCTCAAGTTTGCTGATAACCTTTGGGGAAATCAGATTCAACCTGGCCCCGCAGTCGACCAATATCTTTGTTACTTTGAGGTTGCGGATTGTTGGTGAAACAGACAATGGAAAGCATCCTACCGCGGTGGTGCGATCAGGATGGTCCTCTTCGACAAAGATGATGGGCGTGCGTGATCACTTGAGCGGCTTCCGAGACTCTGTCGCTGGTTCCACGACATTGACCACATGCGCCCACCGTTTAAGTAGGCAGTGAGAGGAGTGCAGAAATGCACCTTCGTCAATGCACAGAGCGTTAGTGGTCTTCTGGAATTCCTGCTTGCTGGTTTCCCCTTCGTCCCCTCCATCACTTCCATCATTGCAATCTTCTGTCTCTCGTCGCCTGGTTGGTTTTCCTTGGTTCTGAAGAGCCTTGCCGAGGTGATTTACTTCATCGCCTCGGCCCTTCCCGCCAGTGCCATTCTGACATTTTTCCTTATCACGCTTCTCATATTCAGTCCCTACTTCTTGATGAGCTGCTCAACCTGATGACATTCCTGGAGATCATGGCCCTTGTTCCGGTGAATCTTGCAATATGGCACATCATCTTTTCCAGCCTTCTCAGCAGCCGCAGCCTCCCGGCAGTCAGTGGACGTGGAAACATACTTGCCGGAGGCTTCGTCCTTAGCCTTCTTGTCGGTACTAGGCGTGCCCGGTCCTTCAACAGTCAATACTGTTTTATCCTTGCGCTTCTTGTTCTTCTTCTTCTAACTGGTGGCCTCATCGTCATCTTATGAGTCGATGTCGACGCCATCATCTTCTCCAGGGAGTTTCCTCGCCTCCTCCACTCGAGCACATTTGTCCACCAAGGTGTAAAGTTCCTTCACAGTCTTGGGAAATCGAACGTTCATCTTGGAACATATCCGACGGTTGTGCATGTTCAAATGGAGCGCAGCTATCACAGCTGCTGGGTGGATATCTGGAATATTCTTATGGACTCGGTAGAACCTCTGCATGTACTTTCATAGATTCTTTGCTTCCTTTTACGGGACAAGTTGCAAATCGCTGGGACGTCCTGGTTCTTGATGGCCGCCTATGAAGGGGCCAACGAACTAATGGCACCGGCCAGCCAGGACGAGATGGAGAGCTCCGGCAGATGCATCAGCCAAGACCTCATGTTTGGCTTGAGCGCCAAAGGGAAGTAGTTGGCAAAAACCTTCTCATCTCTTCCCTCGGCAGCTTGAACAACGATGGTTTAGATGCTCAAGAACTCTGCCTGGTTCAGTCTCCCATCATACTTCTCTGAAATCTCCGGCTTGAACATGCGAACGGACGGCCAACGGACTTGCCGCAGCTCACGGGTGAAGGCAGGGCACCCAGCCTCGAAAGGCAGGTACCCACCTTTGCCGAGCGTGGGCTCGTTGATGTTGGGGCCATCACGCCCATTGGATTGGTCGTGGTCGTCGCGGCGTCGCTCAATTGGGACTTGCATGACGGGGCTGGCCGTCGGCCTTGACATGCTCAAGGATCGGGTGAAGCCATCGATACGTACGTCATCAAGCTCATGCTCTCATGGCCCTCGCGCTGGTTGCCGTGGAGGGTATTGCACCGTGAAGGTGGCCCCTTCTGCACGGCCAACAGTGTGGGCCGCCATCGACATATGGGGAGGCCGTGGCGGGCCAGCTCGCTGTGAGCCTCTAGCCTCAGCAAAGCCAATCATACTTTGAATGGTGGCTCTCCGCTCATCCATCTGACTAGTTGCCGACAGAAACCTCAACAGCAGCTGGCTCGTGCCATAGCCTCCGACGTGGTGCTTGGAATTGGCGATGATGATGTAGACCGCTGGGCCCAGGCTCCCGTCATTGGGAGCCAGTCGCTGGGATGGCATGGTGACGAGGTGACGGTGTGCACGGGCCAATGAATCCATTCGGAGCATTGGCTCGGCCAGTTTGCTCCGGGGGTGGTGCATGTCCTGTGACCGTGCCCATGACAGGGGCGGCCGTAGGATTGTGATTCGCCTCGGGATAAACGTCACTGATGTGGCTATTCCCCTCGGCCAGGCCAGGAGGGACGGAAGGAATAATCTGTCTACCCGTATCTTGCAGAGCGTGGTCGTTGGGATGTTGTTGGTGCTGTCCTTCTCCGGTGCCTCCTACTCCTTCTTCGGCCGCGGGGGAGGTGGTGACAATGCCGCTTGTGCCGACCACCTCTCCCGCAGCGCCCACATCCTCATGCGCCTCCACATTCCCCGCGGCATCGGCGTCACAGGCCGCGGGGCCTTCGAGGTCGATGGGTGAGCTGCGGCACCGGACTTCTTCTTGGGCGCCATAGTCGATGGAGCCGTCGATGATGAAAATTGCAATGAAGATGGTGCGCTGCTTACGCTCTTGGGTTTGCGCAAATGATCCCCCTACCTGTCGTGCCGAAGATGTCATGGGAAACCACAGCCACTTATGGGGCCAAGAGACCCTTTTGGTTCAGCAAGGGGATGGGCACGTTGTACAAACAGCGGAGAAGCGTAACACAGCATGGCAGATATCACACTAGCAGTTTCATCCAGGTTAGGGCCGCCGCGAGGCGTAAAACCCTACTCCTGCTTTGGTGGATTGATGGTGGAGAAAGATGATGCTCTTGCCTGGCAGGTTTGCCTCGGGGCGAGACTGTCTACGCGCATATGAATGTGTGGAGGTCCGAATCTTTTCTACGGTTGCCATGGGCCTCCTTTTATAGATCAAGTGGTCACCACAGTGGAAAATCAGTCTTCACATACTAATTAGATAGAAAACAGTGCTATCATAGCTATATCTGCAGGCTGACAGAGCGCATTAAATGCGCTGCTCAATGTCACACCACAGCTCACCTGGCAGACCCTATCGGGCTGTTTTGCCAGCTTTGCGCCTGCTTGCTTGACACATCTTACGACGTGTGTCGCTTGGAGGTATTTTATGTAGGAAGTGGCTGCCATGTGGCAGGGAGCAGCCACTTAGTCACTTAGGAGCTTGACACTGCATTGATCGACGACGTGTGTCGCTATGAGGTGGTGTGGTGGAGTGGTTTACCTCCGTGAGCCCCGGCAGGCCTGCCACTTAGTCACTTAGGCTCGCCTTCCCGGCAAGGGAGGTTCTTCTTATAGTGGTATCTTGCCTCTGGCTAGTCTTGGTCTTCTTGATCTGCACTTTGATCCTTCAAAGAACTGATCCCTCGCGCTTTGATCTGATCTTGGTGCCATAATCTTGTTCTTGGGCCTGTGCACATTGTGGGCAATGGACTAGGGTCTGTTGCACCGATAGTTTATGATCGGATCGGACTTAAATCCGACGATCGGGAAATTTACATCCTACCCGCCACCCACCGGTCAATGGTTTAACCGACGTTGTAGACTAAGGCGAGGCCACAAACATGGATGAAGATGCCGATGTCCCCATAAAAGCACCTCGCCTCTTGTAAACACTGGCAGGTGACTGCAACATCCACTTGTGATGTCTACATGGTTAACACCACCAAGTCTCCTCCAAGATATTGGCGTAAACGCAGAAGGGCCAATAATGGGGAACCCAGCGGTAACAATGCTACCGCCAATAATGACGACATAGTAGCGGGGGGCGCTGACGACCTTGAGGAGGACCCTCAAGCTTCTCTAGTACGAAAGGACACACCTGATGGAAATCTCAAGGACTTAGATACCGACAACCACTTTGAAGGGGCTGACGACAACTATATGCCGGAATTCGAGGGAGACAAGAACCTCAAAACTGAGGACTACATCATTCCCGAAACCCCTTCGAGCAAGAGCGCTTCCGGCGGCGCCTTATTGCCACATCTCGGAGCATGAAGCAGAAGCAGCAGCAGTTGCAAGCTAACACCAATGCACTAAATAAAAAGTTCGTCGAAGTGCTCTTTGCTGAGCGAGATCTATAAGATCGGCACTGTAGTGCACCAAAATCATACCCCCGCAGGAGTCTGCTACCAGAGTTCGACGAGGAGGTCGCCATCGATGAGCCTAACCGACACCCTAGAGGACATGACAGGCCAGTACCGAAAAACATCGACGCTCGGCCACCTCCACACTACTATGACAAGGACTCATGGACAACCTAGAACCTCGTAGTGTTCGACATCATAATTAAGCGCGCCCGCCAGGACAAACGGCTGTGACACCTGGATGGACAGGAAAGGCCGCGCCCGAGATCAAGCCTATAGACGACTCTCATTGGACCTCCGGCGGGACGCCACCCAATTCCGAGGTCTAGCTCACCCCATCTGTTTCACAGATAGGGTCATGAACACTAGTTTCGAGAGGGGTTTAAGCCCATCAACATAGAGTCCTACGATGGAACTACAAACCCTGTAGTGTGGATTGAAGATTTTCTTCTCCACATACATATGGCTAATGGAGACGATCTCCACGCCATTAAATACTTGACACTCAAGCTAAAGGGGCTGCCTAGGCATTGGGTTAGCAACCTTCCTCCTTATTCCATTGGTAGCTGGTTGTAACACCCTCAATGCGACTATATCTCCCATGTGTCGAGGCACGACTTAGAGGCATAATCGCATTGAAGGCATATGTCGCAAGTAAGGTAATCTTTACAACATCCCATGTAATATAATAATAAAGGGGAGATAACATAGTTGGCTTACACTCACCACGTCAATCAAGGTACATAAATAACATTACATTAACCAAACACTCATGGCCCGACTACGGCGCCAAAATAAAAGATAACCCAACATGCGACACGGTCCCGATCACCCTAACTGGGCACCACTACTGATCATCAGGAAAGGAAACATAGTATCATTGAGAGTCCTCGTCGAACTCCCACTTGAGATCGAGCGCGTCACCTGGAGCGGAATCATCAGGCCCTGCATCTGGTGTAATAGTAATCTGTGAGCCACAGGGACTCAGCAATCTCGCACCCTCGCGATCAAGACTATTTAAGCTTATAGGTAAGGCAAGGTAAATATGTGGAGCTGCAGCAAGCGACTAGCAAAAATGGTGGCTATCCTGTTCACAAAAGAGAGCGAGAAAAGGAGGCAAAGCGCGAGCGAGAAACTAGAGAGCAACCTGCGCAAGCATTACTCCAACACCGTGTCCACTTCCCGGACTCCGCCGAGAAGAGGCCATCACGGTAACACACTCAGTTGATTCATTTTAATTAAGTTAAGGTTCAAGTTATCTACAACCGGACATTAACAAACTCCCATCTGCCCATAACCGCGGGCACGCCTTTCGAAAGTTCAAATCCCTGCAGGAGAGTCCCAACTTGGCCCATGACAAGCTCTCACGGTCAACGAAGGAATAGACCTCCTCCCGAGACGTTCCGATTAGACTCGGTACCTCGGTTCTTCAAGACACTTCGACAGGTTAAAACAAGACCAGCAACACCGCCCGCATGTGCCGACAAATCCCGATAGGAGCTGCACATATCTCTTTCTCAGGGCACACTCAGATTCTCTTAGGTATGGGTAGGCCATCCCAGAGTTGCCCTCGTGGCCACCGGCAGCTGACAGGTGGACCAACACTCAGAGGAGTACTGGCCCGGGGGGGTTTAAAATAAGATGACCCTCGGGCTCCGGAAACCCAAGGGAAGAAGAGGCTAGGTGGCAGATGGTAAAACCAAGGTTGGGCATTGCTAGAAAAGCTTTAATCAAGGCGAACTATCAAGGGGTTCCCATTATAACCCAACCGCGTAAGGAACGCAAAATCCGGGAACATAACACCGATATGACGGAAACTAGGGCGGCAAGAGTGGAACAAAACACTAGGCGGGAGGCCGAGCCTTCCACCCTTTACCAAGTATATAGATGCATTAAGATAACAAGGCAATATAATGGTATCCCAACAAGTAAATAAAGTTTCCAACAAGGAACGGTCTCCAATCTTCACCTGCAACTAGCAACGCTATAAGAGGGGCTGAGCAAAGCGGTAACATAGCCAATCAACGGTTTGCTAGGACATGGTGGGTTAGAGGTTTGACATGGCAATTTGGGAGGCTTGAAAGCAAGTGGTAGGCATCGTAGCATTGGCATAGCAAAAGAGCGAGCAATCTAGCATAGCAAAGATAGTAGTGATTTCGAGGGTATGATCATCTTGCCTGCAAAGTTGTCAGAGTTGACTGGATCCTCGAAAGCAAACTCAACGGGCTCCTCGTTAGCGAACTCGTCTCCCGGCTCTACCCAAACAAGACAAACAAGCAACAAGGACACAATCAACCACGCGCAAAGCTCAAACACTATGATGCAAAGATGATATGCTATGCGGGATGCGATGCGGGATGCATATGCAAGATTTGACAAGGGATGCAAGAATCTGACCTCAACTTGGAAAACCAAGTATGCCACTTGAAAGATGAGATGAAATCACTTGAAAACGATATAAAGAAAGCCGGAATCGGAGTTACAGTTTGGAAATGGCAAGCAATTCAAATATGACACCGGTCTGCGATTTACAGCAAGTAGCCATCTAAATGCAATGAGATGAATATCCTACAGCACCCAAACATGGAATCAAAATACATGGCAGGGATGCATTCTAGATGCTTAACAAAAGTCTAGCACTGAGCTACGGCCAATTCATCCATTAACAGGTTCAAACAAGCATGGCAAAAATGCATATGGCAAACAGATCTCAGACTTAGTGAAATTAACACTTGTCTGGAATTTTAGATCAGATAGCACTCTTCGGAGCAACAAAACTACATGCTACAGGACCTGAACATGGCAAAGTAAAGCATGGAATGGAGCTACTCAAAGAGCTTAACAAAAGTCCCTTAGTGACCCTGAGCCAAAAGGGATCAGAAAATACAATTGCAAGCATGTGAACATGGCAAAACATAATCAGTTCTCAGACTTAGTGAAAAACTGGAGCATGCTGAAAACAGATATCAAGTAGGCATGTTTACGAGCTCGATGCACTCACTACGGAGCAATTCATGAGAAGCTAGGCATACACCCATCAAGAATACATAAAATGCAAGCTAGACATGGCAAGAACAATAGCATAGCATACACGGATCAACTACAACATCATCGTCAAAATCGCTAACAAGTAGACAATCTGCCCAGATTCACGAAGTAGCAAAAGTAGAGCTCGATTGACTCAAGCTAGGCTGCTCCATAATTGCAAACAAAAACATATAGGGAAAGAGCACTACAATATTAAAAAAAATCCTTACTAATCATCCTCAAAAGAGGTACGGATCACTATGAAACAACATGAACATATGGCCATATGAGATAAACAGCTCAAGGACTTTGTGGAAAAGCTAAGTCCCTGAAATCAGCATCACCAAGTGCCTCACTTTGCAAGCTTGTGCTAGTCACCACACACATCACAAAAATACATGGGTTGCACCTCTGGAAAGATGACAAAACTCTTAACAAAACATATGTAGAGCTCATGGGCATATCATGCACACAATAATCATGGCAAAAATGACAAATATCTAAATGGAGTAGCAGATCTGACAATTATCTCAATTAGCCCTCTTCTAACAGCATTTCGGGCATCAAGATGAACTCAAATGAAAATGATGCAATGGAATGAAATGATGTGCTCTCTGAGGCGAACATTTTGATATGCTATATGCCCAAAACGGAGCTACGGATGAGGAGTTACGGCACGATGAACAAGGGCACTTGAACTGCAGACTTAGGAAAAATTATACCGTCCGGATCTAGGTTTCGTCGTCGGCGCGTGAACCGAGAACTCCGGCGAGAGGAAACTGGCTCCGGCGAGGTCGGAGAAGGACGAGGAGGGCGGGGGCCGACTAGATCCGGGTACAGGGGGCTCCTCTCCGGCCAGATCTAGCTGGATCCGGCAGGGCGGCGAAGAACGGCGGCGGGGCGAGCTCGGCACGGGGCGGCGACCGGCGAGCACAGGGCGGAGGCGCGGCGAGCTCGGCCTTGGCGCGCGGCGGCGGAGGTGGTCGGCGACGGCCGGGGTCGGGGAAGAGGCGGCGGGGCGCGGGCGAGCTCGAACTGGCCCGGGTGCGGCGCGGGCGGGCCTGCTCCGGGCCAGCGGGCCTGGCGGCGGGGAAGTGGGCGCGGCGCCATGTGTCGGTGCGCAATTTGCTACGGGCGACGGCGGACGTGTCCGGCGGCCGGCGGACGTGTCCGGCCGCGCGGAGAGGGGTTGATCTAGGGTTAGGTTTGATCCGGAATTTCTGGGGAGACGCCTATTTATAGATAGAAGGAGCTAGGAGACTCCAAATGAGGTGCGGTTTTTGGCCACGCGATCGTGATCGAACGATCTAGACGATGGAAAGGTTTTAGGTGGGCTTTGGGCCAAAATGGAGGGGTGTTGGGCTTCAACACACACGAGGCCTTTTCCGTCCCTCGGTTAACCGTTGGAGTATCAAACGAAGTCCAAATGATACAAAACTTGATAGGCGGTCTACCGGTAGTAAACCAAGGCCGCTTGGCAAGTCTCGGTACAATACGGAAATGTTTAATCCCCACACATGAAAGAAAGGTAGAAAAGACCACCGGAGGAGAACGAAGCGCCGGAATGCAAAATGGACAACGGGGAAAAAGCTCGGATGCAAGAGATGAACACGTATGGAAATGCAATGCACATGATGACATGATATGAGATGCATGACAACGATAACAACACACGAAGACAAAAACCCAAACCCAAGAAAATAAAATAACTTAAATCCGGAAACGGCAAGAGTTGGAGTACAAATTGGGAAAGTTACATCCGGGGTGTTACACTGGTAAACTTCCAAGGCACATACGTTCGACCTCCGGACGTTGATGTCCTCAGTCGTATCACCCAGGAGCCAGACGAATTAGCTCGGAAGTTCTCGAAGAGGTTCCTCATGAAAGAGAAACATATCACTAACTGCTTCGACGCTGAAGCCATCTCGACATTTGAAAATAATATCCCAGACGAGTGGCTTTCCCACTAGCTCGACCAAGACAAGCCGGGGACCATGGAAGATCTCACTTCTCTCGTGACCCTCTTTTGCACAGGAGAAGACAGCTGGCTCACACAAAGTACCCATAATAGCGAAGCGGGCACCTCGGAAACACGTGATGCCAATGGAAAGACGAAGCGCAACTAGAATAAGAGCATGCATAAAAATGGCGGGAGTGACACAAAGGATGCCACACTCAATGCAGGGTTCACCGAACCTATATCTGGACAAAAAAGGAAGCCCTGTAAGGGAACAAAGACAGACCTAGCCAGCTCGACAGGATCCTGGACCGGTCGTGCCAAATCCACAGCACCCAGGATAAACCGGCAACCCATACTAATAGGAATTGTTGGGGCTTTAAACAGGCTAGCAAGGTGGCGACGAAGGGCCAAAGTAAAACCCAAAATCACAGCGATAACGGGGATGAACCTCGGTGGCCCAATAATAGAGGCCAAAAGAAGTTTCCTGATGAGGTAACGGAGGTCAATATGATCTATGTTTCTCACATCCCCAAAAGTGAGAGGAAGCATGCACTTCGGGATGTCTACGGTTGGAGCCAGTCACCCCAAAGTTTTACCCACGATTGGCTTACCCGATCACATTCGACAAACATGATCATCCGACCCGCATCAGGTATGTCGGATCGGCAGCACTCGTCTTGGACCTAATTGTCGATGGTTATAATCTGACACAAGTCCTTATGGATGGAGGAAGCAGCCTCAACCTAATTTACGAGGACATAGTTAGGAAGATGGGCATCAACTCATATCGGATCACGCCGAGCAAAACCTCCTTTAAAGGTGTCATGTCTGGCGTTGAAGCCCAATGTATTGGAACAGTCACGCTAGAGGTAGTCTTCGGCTCACCCAAAAACTTCGGAAACGAGGAGTCAATCTTTGACATCGTCCCCTTGTGAAGCGGATACCACGCGCTCTTAGGGCGCACAACTTTCGGACGCTTCAATGTAGTCCCGCATTACTCTTATGTCAAGCTCAAAATGCTAGGACCTAACGACGTTATCACAGTCAATAGTAACACTGAGTGCTCACTCCGAACGGAGGAGCAGAACGCGACTTTTGCAGCCGAGGTACATGCGTCCGAGGATGTGGCCCGTAGTGATAAATGCACTACCAGCTCTTCAAAGTGCAATTGGGCCACGCAAGTCGAACTTAGCCACATACACCCGCACCCTAAATAGGGATGTGGGCTCCTTGCATGCCCTCCTTGGTTGGGACACTATGTCCCTAGGGTGCATAACTTTGTACTCAAAATTCCCTGGGTTGTCAGGGAGCCGAAATCTACAAAAACAGCTTCAATGAAGAGCAAGGTGGTGTCGAGCCCCCACTGGCGTGTTCTATCAAAGAATTGGCCAGCATGATTACATCAATGTCTCCTAAACCACACACCGAACTCTTTCAAAACCTCCTTCAAAGGGCTCGACAATAAAGCGCTTGGAGATCATACAAGACCGAGATTGCATCAGTCCTCGTAAGCCCCCACCATCAAAGGCAATAAGTTGGTCAATAGCATGGAAGCACAGACATGCCGCAGGAAGCGGTCTGGGTTTTAAATACCCGATGATAATATCCGCCCTGTTTTTCCTTCCCTCTTTACCTACTCTTTTACGTTGTATTCTTTAGTTCCT
The DNA here is from genome assembly GCF_003073215.2 of Triticum urartu. Taxonomy (NCBI): domain Eukaryota; kingdom Viridiplantae; phylum Streptophyta; class Magnoliopsida; order Poales; family Poaceae; genus Triticum; species Triticum urartu. The sequence continues at coordinate 220,775,568 of NC_053025.1, forward strand.
CTCATTGCAACTCGACATGTAATAGCTTGAAGTTGTGAAATAAATAAATCGTGGACTTTAAATTTCCTTATCACATTTCTGCACAAGCACTGCCTTTGCACCACAAGAATGTCTTTAACATAGAAATGTTATGGGGCCCCATCCCCCTGCCTTGAAATACAAGTCTAAGGTACTCGATGTCTCGGATGTTGCTCTATATCCATCCATTTTGATCCTAAATTTTGGTCAATAGTCGGGTTGCCCTGCTCCTATGTGTACCTCTGACGTTCGCGATGAATTCGGCTAAGGGTGTAATGGGAGAACCAGTACGATTGTGCTGCTTGTCGGATTTCGGGTTCCGACAGACCCTTGAGGTTCGAGCACTGGGGTGCGCGCGGAGATCTCTCCCCTACCGATCTACGCCCAATCTCCTCGCGTGATCTAAGCTGGAAACAACGAACAACACAAGGGACATGAGGTTAATACTGGTTCGGGCCACCGTTGTGGTGTAATACCCTACTCTAGTGTGTGGTGTGGTGGATTGCCTCAGGGGCTTCTCATGAACAGTACAAGGGAAGAACAGCCTCGCAAGAGGTGTTCTTGAGCTGCTGCGATGAACTGCTAGGGTGAGTTCAGTCGCCTCTCTCTCTCTCTCTGCTAGGGCTCTACCAGATTTCTAGATGTCCCTCTGCTCTGTGTGGCTAGTTCTACTTATAGAGGCCTTGGGCCTCTCCCCAAATAATGAGCGGGAAGGGCACCAATAATTGGCCATTTTGAAGGGGAACATCTAGTACAAGTTATCCTGACCAAAGGTGGTCTTCGGCTGCCAAAAGTACTGGTGATGACGCCGTCTTGGACTCCACGGTGACCTCCGTCCTGCCGCTCTGCTGGTCTTGGTCTCGTTGCACCAGAATGGTAACCTTTGCCCGATGCCATGGCCTGTGCTTGCCCCCTTTGCACTAAAGGGGAAACAAGGACACTGCGCAGGCCGGCGCCCGCCTGGCACCCGCCTAGTCTTGATCGCCATGGCTTCCGTCACAGGCTCCTCGCGAGGTAACCCTGCCTTGATCTCTCCGCCTCCTCGCGAGCCTGCCTGATGAGGCTGCATCTGAGGAACCTTCCAGTCGTCCGCCTCGCGAGGCTTGGCCCCTCGCGAGGGTCTTGAGCTTGAGCTGATGAAGATGGGCCGCGCTGGGCCCTCACTTGAGCCACGCCGCAGGCCGCGGGCAGGCAAGTCTGGGGACCCCCATTCCCAGAACGCCGACAGTAGCCCCCGGGCCCAAGGCGCGCCCGGGCTTGGCCTAGCAGGAAAGCGAAGGGGCAAGTGCGAACCGCCACGGGCCCTAACAGCATGCATCCTTGGGCGCCGCGTGGCGATTGATTGGACGTGGGCGTCTGCACCTCCCCATGACGCCTCGGCAACCGCACGACTTGACATGTCCCTGCATGCAGAGAAACCGGTCATGATTACCTGCGATCATGGTACTCGACGGTTGGCCTCCTCCGGCTATAAGTACGGGGCTGCGCGAGTCCCTTCAGTCCATCCCTTGCTGCCACTCCTTTCCTTCTTCTTCCTCGCTCTTTCTTCTCCTAACGCCAATGGCACCAATCCGCCGGTTTTCTGCAGAAGAAAAGGGAAAGGCCCCCCGAGAGGGTCCTGACCCACTTCCGCCGAAGAAGTGGCTGGTCCTCTGCCATCGAGAATAGGGTGCTCAGCAGGAGGCACCGAGGCCTTGGTACGGGTGGCCGCCGCCTAGGTATCCGCTACCCTTGTACGCCCGCGTCGTGGGCCCTGGGGAGAAGGCGTCGAGCGACATCGACGGTGTCGCCGTCGACGCCGGCGAGTCACGGTGGTGCGTGTCGTTCCTCCTGGATTCCACGTCGAGCGCTCCTCTCGCGAGCTCGTGCTCCACGCCGCCATGCCTTCGAGCTCTTGGATTCGCCTTCCCCCCTCCTTCGCCTTTGAGATGCCGCCGAGCGAGGAACTAGAGCTCTGGCTGCAGCACACTGACTACGGTACCCCTGCGACCGGAGCAGAGGTCGAGGTCGTCGCTCCGGGCAAGGTCTTCATGACCCGGGGCTGGGGCGAAATCGCCCGGGTCTGCCGGACGGTAGGTGCCCTCGTGATTCATCTTGAATACGACGGCGCCTCCTTGATGTTCTTCAAGGTCTTCTATGCTGAAGGACGCCGGCTGGAGTGCTGCCCCAGGGAGAGCGGCAGGGGCAACGAACCGGCGAGGACCTGGCCCGCCCATCGGCCCTCCAGCAGCTCCTCAGGCGGCAGCGGAGGAGCTGGGGAATCCATCGGCTCCCCCGAGCTCCTCGCGACTCCGGAGACGAGCGACGACAGCTATGAGCCCCCGAGCTCGCGCCGTGCTCGGAGCGGGGCAGCTGCGTCCCGCTGCCGACGCCACTGATCTGGATGAGGTTGGCGTCGACGTTGGGCAGCCCACTGTTGATGATGGCGTCCCTTGCGGCAGCGCGGGCGATTAGCGTTCCTTAGGATTAGTACTCTTGTTCCCTGCGAGGAATCGAAGCAACATCCCATGGGGGCATGTAAGGCGTCTGCCATGTCTTTTATGAATATTATATCCTTAATATGAATCAATGTGAGGTGCTTGTCCTGTCTCGGCTCGGCTCCCCCTTTCTATCCTCACGAGGACTTGGCGCTCTCCGCTGACAGGTCCCAGTCCCCAGGCAGGCTTCAGCAATCGCTGGTACGCTAGGTCACGATGTCGTGTTGAAGGCCAGGAGGTGAGCGGCCCGAGGTTCGGTAAGAGCCCCCAAGTCGCGATGCTCGGGAGGTCCCCTTTAGCGCTCAAGCACCCCTCGCTGAGCGAGAAAGGAAGGCAACGTCACCGTGACAGAGCTGCACTGGGCGAGGGTTTTTGCGCTGCATTGGTTCAACTCCTGTAAGGGTGTGACTTATCTCTTGAGTCTGGTGTAGTTCCTCGACGAAGCGCCTGGCCCGAGCGGTGGCAGCTAAGGCGCTGTTGGGTTAGGTCCTCACGAGCTTCTTCGCTCTCCCCCGCACTTTCCTCAATGCTCTACGTCCTGAGGTCCCGGCCCTCGAGCGAGCTCAGCCGCCGCTGGTATGACAGGTCGCGATGCCGTGGGTCAAGGCCAGGGGGTGAGGGCTGGAGAGCCAGTAGGAGCCCATGAGTCGCGATTCTCAGGTGCCCCCCTTTTAACATGCAAGCGGTCCGTGCTGGAGAGAGGGAGAGGCAGCTCGCGATGTCCCTAGCGTTGCTCCTGGAGTAGGTCCTGCACACCAATCATAAAGGGAAACAAGACCTATTGTTATGGTTGCCAGCCAACCTTTGGTCGCTCCGGGGGAGTGATTGGGGCACTGTGGGCCTGGTGAGGTGGCGCCTTGCGGGGCTGCTGCAGCCAGAGCTCGACCGCTCAGATTTATCAGCGTTGCAGGGACGGACCCGTGTGTAGATGCCTTGCCAGAGTGAGCGGCTCCATAGGTACGCGTCAATCGAGCACGCGATTAGGTCGGGTATGTTAAGCACGCTGGAGGAAATTCATTTAAATAGACGCGAGAAAAGCAAACGCCGTTGGGCCAGGCCCGAGCAGCTCAGGGATGATGCAGCCCGAGGGGCGCCCCCAACAAGGTAAGTAAAGAGCATAAGCAAAGCGGATACATGCCGCAGGGATGGACCCACGCGACCTGGGAATAATGCGGCCCTGTGGGCGCTCCCAGCTAAAAACGGAACTTAGAAAGATGTCACCTGGTGTCGTTTGAAGATGGGTGATGTTGAAGAAGCGGGCGATGCGCGATGTAGACGTCGATCCTCATGAGCCCCCAGGCCATTTCCTCCTCTTCAAACGTGACCCGTTTCGAACAGGATACCGTTTTGAATGTGGCCGGTCGAACACAAGGTCGTTTCCTCCGTTCTGCGGTACGCCAGGCCTCGTTTCCATCGCCTGTTCCGTCCAAGCCCTCCCGATGAACACGACGCATTTCGTTGCCTCCCCATGAACATGATGCATTCTGTTGCCTCCCCATGAACACGATGAGGACGCTGTTTCTCCGTTCTGACCCATGCATGTACACGAGCCCTGGCCGTACGTATGCGGGAGTAGGCGTTTGAGACCCCACCCGTATGTGCACATACGTGGCCGTATTTTCTTTCTTGCACCCTGGCCGTTGTACGTACGTGTACATACTACGTGCACGCCTCTACTACGACACGTGCGCGCCTCTACATCGACTAGTATGTACGTACACATTCGCGACCAGAATGACAATGCTACGTACGCTTCGACCAGGTGGGTCCCGACTGTCAGGCACTTCCTTGCCTACGAAGATGTAGCTGGTGGGTCCCAGCAGTCAGGGGGCGAATCGTTTTGTTTTTTTTGCCCAGACGCACTTCCTTGCGTGCGAAGGTGTAGCTAGTGGGTCCCAGCAGTCGGGGGGGCTGGTGGGTCCCAGCAGTCAGGGGGGCGAATCATTTTTCTTTTCCAGACGCACTTTCTTGCGTGCGAAGATGTAGCTCGTGGGTCCCAACAGTCAGGGGGCGAATCATTTTTTTCGTGAAATACGGTGGCCCGTCCGGTGGGTCCCCGCTGTCAGGTGGAGGAATAATTATTTTGCGCGTAATAACGAGGCACTTCCTTGCAGCTGTCGTGGACCCAGCTGTCAGCCTCTCCACGTACAGTACTCTTCCGATGGAAGTCGGTCGTTGACCACATTGACCACGCCGCGCCGAGAGCACCAGGGCGGTGGTCTGGACGACGGCGAGGCCTAGGAAGGGGACGACGTGGAGCTAGGGAAGACGCAGCAGTGGAAGCCCGCATGGAGAGGAGTACGAGGGTTCACTGGTTCGGCTGCGGTGTGAGGCTGCCATCGCCGCAGAATAACAGGGGGTGTGTGTGAGTAGAGGGATGGCCTGGTCAGCGGTGGGAGTAGTACGGGGCGGTGTGGCCTCCGCGGCATCACAGCCGGCCACGGGAGGCAGGAGCACGCGACATGACCGGCGCTGCTTTGGGCGGCTGGAGCAAGAAGACCAGATGTTGAAGAAGCACTATGGCCGTTGGATGGACATTGTACGATCACTGCAGCTAGAATTGTTTATATTGACTAAGTTGACAAAGCCCTTGGTACACGTCAATTTAGTAGGCCCACAGCTCGGATTTGGCAGAGAACATATAGCCCATTTGCGATTTGTAAGAATGTACAGCCCATTTTTTAATTCTAATGGAATTTACTACAGCCCATTTATAGTTTGTTAAAAGTACAGCCCAACTTCTAGCTAGGACAATGATTAATAATTTCAAACAACCGCTCAAAACAGAATTCAAAAAAAATTCCCACATTTTGATGGGATCCGAAATATTTTTATCCGAAATTTCTAGTCACGTTAAATATAATTTCAAAATAAAGTTGTATTACGTTAAAATCCAACGAAATATTGCGCACGCAACAAGTAATGAAATTAAAATTTTCAAATTCCAAAAATAATATATTTTTCGAACTAATTACATTTTTGGTGCATAGTAATTGTCCACTTATTATAATTACATCCCATTTATTATTTCTTAAAGTCCATTTTCCTGTTAAGCCTAATGCATACCTCCTAGGAAAGTTTGTAGCCCAGCGGGGCGGAGAATAACAAGTTGACCGGGATATTGTGTACAACTGTCGGCCCAGTTGCATTGCTGATGTTGAAAAAAAGCTATTTTTATACACACATTTAAATTTTTTTGTATAGATAAGGAACATTTTTTATACACACATTTAACAATTTTTAAATACATGATTAACACTTTTTAAACATATTTTTTAGTCAAAAGTGGGCCCACAGCGAGCGGAGGAGGTCACAATACACATATTTTTTAAATACATGATTAACACTTTTGCAAAAACAATTAGCCCACATCGAACCAATTAGCTCCAGTCGGCCCACAGTGGGCCGACAGGACCCAATCAGCCCACAGTGGGCCGACAGGGGCCTGTCGGCCAGCTGTAGGCCGACTGGAATCCAATCGGCCTGCTGTGGGCCGACTAAGTCTAGTCGGCCTGCAGCGGGCTGATGGTGTATTATTTTTGAAAAAAATTTACCCAGCGTAATATTTATGAAAATTAATTTAAAAATGCATTATTTAAAAAAATAGCGTAAAAGGCCTGTGTAGTACAGTACAACCTAACATGGTTACTCAGCCCACATTCAGCGACGCCAGAAAGGCCCAAACAAGGCTTCTGTACAACTTTTTGAAGTCATTGAGCTCAATTAATAACTTAAGAAAAAAGTAAGATTACAGTGGAACCTAATTAAAAGCTGTCACGAGCAAATAAATAATTCAACGGGTCCCACTTGTGCGTGAGCGTGTGTGTGTGTGAGAGAGAGAGAGAGATAGATAGAGAGAGAGACCCATCGGCCGATGCTCATAAATACATCTTTCAGCCATATGCATTGTTGATGCTCAGTAAAAACTTATATAGTTGACACAATCATATAGAACATCATAGCACACTGAACTTGCATACAAAAATTTCATGCAGGCGGCACAATCAGGATGCAAGCAGTGGATCGCTACGGGAAGGACTATGTTGAAACCAACGAAGTCGTACATAATGGTTCATCGTCTTTATCAATGACAGGGAAATATCTTGAATGTTGTGCAATGAAAACAGACAGACAACACAATAAGTTCTCCTAGCACATTAAGTTGACGTACAACCCTTTCTAATAAGTTTAGGTACAAAATTAGAACAGGTCACAATCAAATGTACTGGCATATCAGTGCATCACACCCATAGCTCGGATTTAACTAGTATCTGACAAGATTCAGTTGTTACCTCAAATTAGAGCACATCCGGGCAGCCAGCCTTGCCTCTTCTCCCAAAGAAACAGTGGCCTCCGCCGCGCGATGGAGTAGGCCCTGTGCCATCCATCGTTCCGAGCAACACAGGGAAAGTCTGACATTGACTCCTGTAATGGACGTCGTCGACGGACCCTGGCACCAGCGGCGGCGGCAGGACTTCGATTGATGGATTGACCACTTCTTCGACATGAACGAACACTTGCTACAGGTACATCCCTAACGTGGTCCGCGGTGGCCTTGGTGGCGACGAATAGTACAACCCCGGTTCCTGCACCGGTATCTCAACACCAATCACCTTCGGTATGGTGGACGGCTTCTTCATCCATGCCATAACCGTCAGAGCCCAGCTGTCTGGAGGAACAAACATACTTACGAGCTCACCTCCAAGGTCGTTGATAAGCTCGTTCATGGAATCGTTGTTCAAAGCACGTCGAGGCATCCCGTGGAAGGTAAGCTTTGTTAAAAACTCAAGCTCAGAGGTCACCAAGCCCCATCCTGGGTGCCACCGATCAAAGCTCACCAGCGTGCCATCGCAGAACAAACCCCGGGAAGATTCGAACACACGACTGAAGTCGAAAGTTGTCCGGAACCTGACGAAGAAATCAGCCGGTGGCGGACAGACTTCGATGAGCAAGTCACTTATTCTGATGCCATGCGCAATGCCAAGAGCTTTGACAAGGTCATCCGGCAAGACGGGAGGCCGGTCGCCGCTGATGGTTACCATCAGCACTTTGCCGGCAAACTAGTCATCAAGCGCCACCATGACACTATTGAGCGACAGCACACAGCGACCAAAGGCAGGACGGACCTCAGGATCTCAGGCTCGGAGATCCGCGTTGACCAGTGACATGATAGTGCGCTTGAGTACAGGGAGTACAGGAGTGGGATTTGGGGGAACTGGAGTAGGAATCGAGATTTCAGAGGTGGGGGAGGGGCGGGAGACTACAGATGAAAATGTAGCATGAATTTCGAGCATGCGCCAATATGCTGTCGGCGCGCAAGTGCACGAAAACACCGGTGGCGCCCACATGTCGGCCTAAGAGTCCTTATTCAATCTTTTCTGGAGAGCCTGGCCTTTTTTTCATGAACTTTTGAGAGCCCGTCCTGAGAGTCATAATTGACCAGTTTGGCATTGCATTACTACTCAGCCCATATTCAACGACACCTCACTAGCCCAAACAAGTGTACATCATCATCGAAAAGACACTGAGCTCAAATTATATAACTTGAAAAAAGGAGATATACTCGGAACACTGGAGAATGGTGATGCCCTCATTTAGCCCACCAGTAGTTCGAGACAATAAATAGTTCGAAACAACGATATATACAACATCCAAACACTGACTAGTGACTACTACTGACATAAACAGCAAGACATCATAGTTCATAAGAAGTCTTGCTACATCACCAAAACGCACCCATCTGCAGCGCTCAGACTCTCGTGATCCAAACGATAATGACATTCTAAACAGAAGCAACTATTACATAGTAAGAGTGACATAGACAAGGATGACCAAATGACAAGGAATATGCATAACAAAAGAAAGAACTACCCATCCAGAACCAGCAGCAAAGACAACAAAGTCATTTGAAAGAGATGATCGAACACCATCATAATTTGCAGCCCCGCTTCAGCAACCAGTAATCCGAAGACACCAGTACTCCACCCTTACGATGCAACAGCCCAATTACCTATCAACATGAAGGCTCAAACCACATCACTGCCTGTCGTAATTGAGACATCCAAGGATCAAAGTTAATCCGGATGCCTTTGTCATTCTCACCTTCTTTTGGCTGCAGGCTGTATCGTTGACAATCAGGGGAGTTTGCTCCCGAACTCCTAGGGCTCGCCGTGTAGACACAGTTTTCCAGAGAAAACAGAGCCTCTCTGCCATCAAGGTCCTTGCCAACGGTGATCTCCTAGTTAATCGGATAATTGAGTCCGAGAAACAGAGAGTGTGAACCAAGGCTGTTTACCCGCCTCCAACTAAAAAATCCTAAAGGCCCCAACAAGCTGGTATCCTGCTCATAGACGTAACAGCCACTGTCCGGATACTCACGTATTACACGGTGCTTGTATACAGTGGGGTTTTTGCAATATTACTTTCCCGGCTCATGTGTCCGAATGATCGTCAGTCTTTTGTCGTCGTCTGATCGAGCGAGGAACCAGTTGTGCTTCCGTGTTTTTGGCAAAGGTGGTGTGATTACAAAGGGCAGTAACTGTAGGGACACTGCATCATATCAAAAAGGACAGGCATTGTTAATGTAAGATCAGCATTGTTCAGAGTATGAGTAGGATAATGCAAGAAACAACATTGATATGTCCCTATTGGAACTAGGAGGAAAATACAGGGAAATGTATACTGGGTTCGAAAATATAGAAGTGCCATGCATGGTTATACTCATGTTATCTCGCAATCGATTCTTCACAGGAAACTACCAAGTCATGCATGTTATGTAATCATGTACTGTCCTCACAAACAAATTCTTCAAGGTAACTAACAGACCATGCATTGTTATATACTCGTGTTCTATGGGCAAAAATTTTGTGAGGATATTATTCTAGCCATTTATTGCTGAAGGGCGAATATAGGTATGTACACATGGTAAGCATTGCAGGATTTCACTACTTCCAAATATAGAGTTCTCCATATGCACATTTACTTCCCTAATGTATGGTTAGATGAAACCAACAGTGTGGTGCATGTTTCTACATCATGAAAATGAGGAAACTAACATGGCCATTGATACACACTCATATTTAGTAGTAGTATATAGATTACTGTAAAATAAGGATAATATCTATATATTCCTAACCGTTTGATTATTCAGGGTACAAATTGGCTATAATGACATGGTCACAATCGCATGAATTAACTCATTCCAAATATAGCTGATTTACGGCGTCTCTAGTACATTGCCATTGTTCTACTCGAATTCTACTCAAACAGAGATATGGCAATCATCACAGAAAGTTCAAAGAGTGTCATGGCGTCATCATTAACATGAGAGGAAACAACTTACACGCGCCGTCCCAGCAATACGTGGTGCCATCTGCTTTGTCGATCGCGTAGATGATGCCATTGTGTTCAATAGCATCACAGAAGTGTGTATCAGCTTTGACGATGATCCACTACGAGCCGAGTTGTCTCCAGCTAAAGAAGGCACCGGCGTAAAGATAGGCGAGTCCGCGGTCGAACAAGGCAATTAGCTTGAAGTCTGCGTAATTCGCATGTCATGTGGGCACTTGGCAGATTACAATCTTCTGCAAAACAAGGTCCGTCCAACTGACGTAGTAATCTAGATGACTTGGACCGCGATGGTAATACTCTATATAATCCAACGGATTAAGGATAATATCATGGGTGGTCTGGAAGTTCACGAGCACCAACTTTTTACCATCTTCTCTGAAGGCAGCCATCCAGTGGGAGTTCATGCCAACCAAGTACATACCTGCCAAGAAGTTTCGGGCGATGGTGATCGGATCGATGTTGAGGGAAATGATGTACGGCGACCCACTACATACCTGCAAAGAAGTTTCGGCTAATGGAGATCGGATTGAAGTCGAGGGGCATCATGCACGCCTCCGTATCATGGTGATCCAATCTCCCAAGACCAGATAGCAGCAAGCAGGGTGTCTTGAAAAGCTTACGCCTCGGTTCGACGATGGCCATGTGCATGTCCCTCGAGCATGCAGCCAGCCGCAGGGCGCTCAACATATCCATACACGAAGAACATAGGTTGAGAATGTCACTGGGGAGATTGCTCCAATCGTGGCTCATATGGATGTTGCACGGTTCGCGTTTGACCATGGTGGAGTTTGGAAGGGGGCTTGATTTACGGGGGAGAAGGATGTCAGTGCTGAAGCGGCTAGCGAGGGAATAGTGGTACTGGGGGAGGCGAGTGAGGCGACGGTACACGGGGGCACAGTGAGATGGAGACGGAGAAGGAGATGGAGATGGAGATGGAGTGGTGCTATGGGAGCGGAGAGGGAGACGAGGCGAGGCGCCAATGTGCTATACAGCGGCGGTGACAGACTGCACTGTGCACAGGGTGAGGTTGACTTTGGTAACCCGAACATGCCGTCTGGACTAGTGTCAGGTGCAGGGTGTTGTCACTTCACTATGAGGACCGGATGAATAGTATTTTGACCATCAAGTGTACCACAGTTGTACTACTACTACTACTACTAGTAGTAGGTACATGAGTACTCCAGTATTGTATAGCGTAAATAGGTCTCCCGTGCTAGCATGCCTGTTCACTTCATCGTTCAGGTATCATCCATATTGCGAGCAGAACCAAATTCTCGTGCATGCCCAATCAACGCTCTGCCGCGATGCATGCAGTGGCCGTTCTGGTGCATCAAGGACAGCATGCAGATCATTCCACACTTGAGAAGAGGAAAAATGGAAAGGTAGAACGGGGCATCAGAGGAAGAGAACGCTGGCTAACGAGGTTGGGAGGGTATCGAGCAGGAAGTTAATGCTCCACTCCTAAAGGTTTTGGGAAAACCTGATTTTCATAAGGTGACTTATACTCACCTAAACAGAGGGAGTATTCCTTAAACAGAGAATGTTGTGTCTCCCACTGACGCGCTCAAAAAAAACTACGACACATTTTTCTATCTGTTTGCATAGGTCCCACCTATCAGGAAGGATGGGCATGTACACGAACAGGTACGACTCAATAGTCTACCCGCATAGCCTTTTCGTTTAGTCTACCTAGCCGTCTAATAAACTGCATGCACGCCACTTCTCCCATTTACTTCTCCATCGGGAACCTATTCTCCTCGGCTTCTTCACCTCCCCTTCGTCTTCATTTGCATCCAAACCCCACTGTGTTCACATTGTTTTAACCTCTTTAAATAATCATCTAATACTTCAGTTAGACTAGCCATCTAATCCTAATTCTCCAAACCATAGCCCTCCGTTCCAGCGGTTCCAAATGGCGATAGATATCGAGATGCAGGTTTTTAGCGTCCAACATGTCCTCATCGAAGGCTCGATGTGCATAGTTGCCACCGTCACCGTCCACCCAAGGGTTGTTCGGCAGTAGATCAACAATGTATCCAACTCCCTCAAAAAGGTAGAGACGAGGGTAATCGGTCTCGATGTAGAGTACACGGAGCGTGCCCTGGGAAGATCCAGCGCGCCGCCGTCCTTCAGCTGTGCCTCGAAGATGAAGTTTTGGTGTACCACATCATACACTCGCCCTCCATACTAGGTGAGCTTCACGATTTCTTGTCTCGGGAGGAAGTATACTTCTGTGGGGCAGCCATCGAAGGGGATAAACAGAAGCTAGAGCCATACAACCTTAATTTGAATAGCATCACTGACCTATCAACCAGAATCAAAATTCCTATAGAAGTCTATGATAAACAGATACAATCCCTATTCGACGTAGAAAATTTTGTGCTCGGTACAAATCTTCAGAAGGGTGACGAGACGGTGGCATTAAGGTCGTCTGGATGGGAGAATTATCCCTTGACGTACGAGCGGATAAAATATGCTGCCCTCGATGCCCGTGTGAGTCTCGAGATAGCTGCAAGGTCCAAAGAGCTTGTTGCGAAGCCGTCTCCCACAGAGAATGAGAACAAGAAAAAGAAGAAGAAGAAGAAGACGACGAAAAGGCTGCACTAGCAGGAGGGCATTATGCATGGATGAACTATTTACTCTCTTGTAAAAAAATTATTCCCTCTCGGTGTATATTGATATAGATGGACTATTTCGATGATGTGCATGTCTTTGGAACAGAGTAGTAGCGTGGGTCCGCTTGACTATAGGGAACTATTTATCCGCATATATAGCTTTCTTTGCTACTCCTTCCAGTGATCGGTATGCAGTGCATGTGTCCGTAGACATGACAGCTTGTCCATGGAAGTTCAACTACGGCGACCATGACGTTTCATCTCGCGATTCCCACGACGCCTCTCCAATCCACGGCACCACGCCCCCCGACGTGCGCCTCACCCCTCTCAGCAGCACCGCCCCTCTGCCTTTGTGTGCATGACATGTGGGCCACCTAAAATTAGGCGAGCATCAAGTTTCTACCACAGCCACCCGCGGTTCCCACGATGTCGCTCGAACCCATGAAACCACACGTCCCCCGACCTGTGGCTCACCCCTCTTGGCCCCACTGCCCCTCTGCCTATAGGAGCATTACATGTGGACCAGTCACCTATCGGGTCCACATGGTATTGACTCAAAGGTAGGTGTAGTAAGGCGTTGAAGCTCAGTCCCGACGGCCCTGAGAGGGAAATGTAACTCCTGCGCCAGGGCTTGTGGTGCTCCCGCAGCATGAACTTGTGCCAAACTCGAGATTTGTTTCTTTACTATGCATGCACGCAACGATTTAATGGACATTGTAATCTGAACATGTGATGGGGAGCTCTAAATTTGAATTTGAAACTTATAAAACAAAAAGATTCAAAACAAATAAACTGGGAGAGAGGGAGTATATCATAGGATGTGTCCCATACAAAATAAGTCCCCTGGTTTGTCACAGCGAAGATGCGGTTAGAAAGGAGCACAACGTCTTCCTACTCATACGACAACAAATCGGCCGCAGACAGCATTGTCCGCCTTTGACCGCCATGTGCAAGGTTCGTGCTATCTTATTCAATCTCACCTTGGTTCCATCGTACCAATTCATGCGGTGGCCCGTTGCATGGTTGATCCCAATGTTGGACAAAGGTTCTACGGGAACGGTTTCACCATTGTAAATTTTGTGCAAATTGATGTTGGTAACCTCCCGTACATATGCAAGCCAATCTCCACTCGCACCGTGCCTAACCTGTGAAACAGTGGGCAGGGGGAGAATTAGGAAATGGACACGGAAGTAGTCTTTAGAATGCATTTACGACGTGATCAAACTCATCTTACCTGCTCATCGGAGGAAATCCGAGTGCCCCTCAACGTCATCATCTCAAGGGGCGTCAACTTGCAACTATGGCCACGCCGTGCTGGAGAGACCCCCAAGGAAACATCCTTGTGCGTTCCACGGAACATCAAGATGCATTTGTATGAGTAGTTTATCTTGTGAGAGAAAAGGATGAATGAGGGAAGGCCTCTAGAGAGAGATGGACACTACTACTACCAATGTGCTGGCCCGTGCGTTGCAATGGATCCAAAGTAGTAGAATAATACTTGTTCACGTGCTTGAAGTATAAACACTCTAGTTTTCATATACATGTGTCAGCAGACATGACAGCTTGTCCATGGAAGCTGAACCACGGTGACCATCACGTTTCTTGTTTCTACCACTGCCACACCCACACGCGATTCCCACGATGCCGCTCCAACCCATGGCATGACATCCCCCAACGTGGACATGGATCCTCTGACATGGCTATCACTGCCTTGCCCTGCCTTTCCTTCGCTGACAGGTGGGACCCACGCTTATGGATCCCACATGTCAGTGACAGAATGGTAGGATTGTTCGCGTCTGGGGATCCTCATCCCCCCGACGTGCCCCTCATCCCTCTCGGCCCCACCGCTCCTCTGCCTTTGTGTGCATGACATGCGGGCCAGCTGAACTGCGGTGACCATCAACTTTCTACCACAGACACACCGGATTGGACGCGGTTTGCCTGCTCCGCTGCTATGCTCCGATCCGTACCCCCGCACCATCGAATTTTCATCCAGTGGCTGTGACACATTTCGTCCCGGGCATCAATCCTCAGCTGGAGTACTTATGTACTACAGGTAGTACCCGCCGGTGTGGCCATCTACGCCTCGTAACGCCCCAACGCCCAGTTGTGGCACCCTCGCCACGGCCACGCCACCACCGGCCGGTTCATCTCGAACGAGTGAGTCGCGAACCACACCACCACCATGAGAATGACATGTGGGCCAGCCGCATTTAAGGTCCGCATGTCATTGACTCATAGGTCGGGCACTAAGCCACTGAAGTTCGGTCCCGTGGGCCCCGAGAGGGAAATGTAACTCCTGCGGTAGGCCTTGTGGTGCTCCCGCAGTACGGGCTCATGCCAAAAATGGAATTTGTTTCTTACTACTACTCCTACCAACTAGTACTAGTAAGGTACACATGCATTGCACGCATGAGATTCTGGTGGTTTGTGCATTATGCTTCTACATGTGGAGCTTTCTGGAACCTAACATGTGGCAAAATCTCGTGGAATGTAAGGTTAGGCAAGTTTGATTAACTTAGGTGAGTGTTTGGTTCAAGCCACACCTTAGGCAACCTACACTAAGGACCCACATGACATACACACAATCTAAGATGACTTATTCACCTAGACGGAGGGAGTAGTGTTTCTAGCAAGATGTTCGCGCATTGCACGAAGTTGATGGAAAAGGTAAGCACAACTTATAAATTGACGGATGGAGTACTAGTTATAGTGATGCATATAATTAAGCAAAGGGAATGCACATGTTGGTATTAACTGGAACGAGAATGCAACAGGACAATAAGAATTAAGGCCATGATGATGCAATCGCCGTGGTGGTTAGAGAAGGCAAGAAGAAAGATGGACCCACGAACGTACGACCTCCTTCTCCTCAACTTAGTGCACCGGGCAACCGACCAGCGGCTAAGGAGCGGCGGCTTTTGTGGCGAGGTCGAAGTGCTTCTCAGCAAAGGCATCCAAGGCTTCCAGCCAGTTGAGGAAGGCCAACGTCGTAGCGTCCTCACTGGCCTTGTAGATACCTATGTACACGATTTGCTCGTACACGTGGATGTGTAGGTCGACGAATTCTTGCAGGGCGAGGCGCCTCGCGGCGAGCGCGACCTCCAGGTGGACATCCTTCGTGGCGTCGGCGGGCAGTCGCAGGGCCACCAGTGCTTGAAAGAGGTTCCAGCCATGGAGGCCGATTAGGGTCGTAGGCAATGAGGAGCCCGGGCGCGCGGGCTGGAGGAGTACAGCGATGTTTTCTGTGAGCTTCTTGATGACGGTGAACTTGTTGCTGGTGTCAACGATCATCTGGTCCAACTGAGAGTCGTAGTTGGCGTCGACGACGGCCATCCACCAGCCGGTCTCCAACACCGTCTGGAGATGATCCTCGGCGCCATGCCGCAGGCAGCATCATGGACCATCTGGCGCAGCCCTGGCCGCTCACGCGCATCGCCGCCATGGGTCTGGAGTGAGCAAGAATTCGTTAATGTAGGCGCTTAGTGTAGGTTCTTAGGCAAATGCTTAGGTGCGTACAATGTGGTAGATGAATTGGAATGGAGGGGCACCTTTATATAAGGGCAATGAGGGCAAACTGCGTTGCATTCACATCGTGCAGCCTCTTTTCCCGGACCTCCTCCCATTACTTCCCTCATGCATTAATTAAAGGAGGATGCATTGGCCATTCAACATATCGGGAACCGCTACTCCCTCCCTCGTCTGCATTAAAGCCATGGTGGGAACTGCGCCGCCCGCTGTCAAATCGAATAGTCCCTCCGTCTAGGTGAGTATTAAGTCATCTTACAAAAACCACACGTTTCTTCACATTATATATGTACAATATATATGGCCAGCATCATATAGCCAGTAGTTTAGTTGTCAAAGAATTTCAGGGTGCTTAGTTTTGTCAAAGAATTCCAGTGTGCTTAGTTGTATTTGAGGGGTGGGTTGTGCACTTATGCTGGACACCATTATTGTGACAAGCCTTTTTAATAGTACTACTGTACAAAAGTGGAGTATATACATTTTTTAAAAGGCAAGAGGGCAGGGCAGTCTAGCTCGGTCGGTTTCACGAGAGGCGAGGGCCTTTGTGATTTGCCGACTCATTACTGCTGTCAAATCGAATAGTACTGCGCTGCCCGCTGCACGCCCGGTGCCTCCATTAAACCCCTCCGTTAAACCCGCATGCAAACCAGAATCCTACTCCGGCCACACGTCCGTTCATGAGCGGGCCGGAATTAAACGCAACACCGGCCGAGCTCCTCCCGTCCGCCCTTAGTTTAAACGAGGCCAGACGCCGGCCAAGCTCCTACCGTCCGCCCTCTATTTACACAAGGCCAGACAGACAGCGGGCAAGAATCGCACCCCTCCGCCGCTTCCCCATCTCCCCCTTCACCATTTTCTCCACTCTTCTGATGGCCTCCGATGAGCCGTTCACCGGCATATTACCTGGCTGGGTGGCCCACCGAGCCCTCTGGATACGGGCGAGGCCGCTCGTTACTTCACCAACCTCACTTGGCCCGACGGAACCAGTTGCCGCCCCAAGCAGGCGCGTGGTTCAGCAACTCGCCGCTCCAGTTCAGCTCGATGAGGAGTGGCGAGTTGCTCCACGCCAGGAACTCGTACCGCGCCACCAGTGTCTACGGTAGCCGCGCCTCCCGTGTCTGTGGGCGCGCCTCCCGTGCCTGCGGCAGCGCGATGCAGGCATAGACAGAAGCCGGGTGCGTGGAGAGCGACGAGAAGGTGGCCAGCTTCTCCGTGTCCGCCGCCATCATCGAGGAGAAGTAGAACATAGGAGGCCGCCGCCACTTGGGACCCATGAAGGCCACCGCCAAGGCGACGACCGCGGATTCAGGTGGTTTCTTCGCTGCTTCGTCTCTCCCGAGGACCTTCGTCGACCCCGCAAGTGTCTGACGGACATGGGGAAGACAAAAGGATCCACGGGCGGCCATTTAGAACTAAAATAAGTCTAGATACATCCATTTCTAGGACAAGTATTTCCGGACGGAGGGAGTATTAATTATACGAGAGAGCCGGATTGGCACCTCTTAGTTCATGTAAATGTAATGAAATCCATCATGTTTATATGAAGATCCGGCTTTTTTATACGAAATCCTTCAGGCTTATATGAAATCAGTCCGTGTTTGCACGAATTTCATCTGGTTGATTAGAGTTGTAAAAATGTATGCCGCTGGCGTTTGATGTCGTCTTCCGCTTAAGGAAGTGGGAAGAAATTTGCTGGCTGCCGTTGGAGATGCTCTTTATGTTGGTGACATCCAATCCATTTGAGTTAATTGCCTGCATGATTGTCCCTCTATAAAAAGTTAATTGCATGTACAGTGTACACGTGACTTGAAGGGTGTCTACAGCTTCGTATAGAATGTTAAAAAGAAACAAGTCCATCCTTAATCTTGTATTCGAAGTACTCTGTAGGTTCCACTGTCAGTACAGTAGCAAAAGAAGTATATATCAAATGAGTAGAGTAATATATAATATAAAAATATAAAGTTAAAAGACAGAATTCGAACTCATGTCATCGCATTGCGAGCATCCGGCATTAACTAGCCCAGCACATTTTTGTTGTAGACCATGCTGGAGATATATCTCCATGTCTACTCTTATATATACTCCATTCGTTCCCAAATATTTGTCTTTTTCATATTTCAAATGGACTACCACATACAGATGTGTATGTAGACATATTTTAGAGTGTAGATTAACTCATTTTGCTCCGTATGTCTTTTCAAGAAGGGGTCAGATTTGTCCTTGATTTATTTATGAGGTATCCAGATGGCACTGCACCGCCAAGAAAAGAGGGTAACATCAAAATTATGGACTACTTTTTTGAGTATGTTGGTAAGGTCCGGTCATAGTCACTTGTTGAAATCTCTAAAAAGACAAATACTCCCTCCGTCCGAAAATACTTGTCATCAAAATGGATAAAAGGAAATGTATCTAGACGTATTTTAGTTTTAGATACATCTCTTTTTATCCATTTTGATGAATAGTATTTTCGGACGGGGGGAGTAGAAAAAGAGTTGGTGATGATGGTGTGCGTGCCATCCTGCAATATAAGCTGTCGGATTTATATCTAACGGATAGGAAAGAAACTATGGAAATTTTGCAAAAATATACCCACACGTCTCTCCACGTTCGCAAATAAGGCCTTCTCTCGTTCAACCTTTTCTCTCACAAGATAAACTACTCATACAAATGCATCTTGATGTTCCGTGCAACGCACGGGCAGCTAGCTAATTTCTTTTAAAATAGTTGCTTTGAAAATTGGGTTGAAGTGATATATTTTATGTCTGCCCCGAATGATTTCAGATTCACTAGTAGTAACAAAGAAAAGGTTGCCTTGTTAATTAACAGAAAACAGGGTGAAAACTATCACATGATGCCGGTAAAAACAAGGCACACTGGGTTCAGCGTCATTGTCACTACAGTTGTGAGCGCGCGAGCAGTCTACATATCGAGGGGGCTACCGAGAGAGGCACCGAGACACAATGTTTGAGAGAGAAACCAATTGACAGATTATGATCAGATCGAGTTGTCACCCTTCTGCTGTCATTGTTGGGGGGGTAGGGAGAGAAAGACGTATTGAGAGTGTGCGCGGTAGGCACAGAGGCACAACTAGCGAGTGTGTGTGTGTGTTAGAAAGAGGAGTAGATAGATTATTATCAAGATCGATGTGCGACCCTACTCCTTTAGTGCCGGGTAGTGTGTGTGTGTGTGTATGTTTGAGAGAGAGAAGCCAGTCGATAGATTAGTATCAAAATGGAGGTGTCACCCTACTCCTTCGGTGTTGGGAAGTGTGGGTGTGTGGGGGGGCAGTGGAACTCACATATCTCTACTCTTATAAAAAACAGAGTTGGTGGTGATGGTGTTCCTGCCATCCTGCAATATAGGCCATCCGATTTATATCCGACAGATGGGAAGGAAACTATGGCAATTTTGCAAAAAGATACCCACACCCCTCTCCACATTTGCAAATAAGTCATTCCCTCGTTCATCCTTTTCTCCCACAAGATAAACTTCTCATACAAATGCATCTTGATGTTTTGTGCAACGCATGGGCATCTTGCTAGTAGGGAGGAGTTTGGGTGACACATATCTAGCTATATTAAGGGATAGGTAGATAGCATATGTGTGAGAGACATTAGTGGCTGTGGGTGGGAAGAATTAAAGGGGTGGGTGTGTTAGACATAGAGAGCGTGTGTGTTTCTGTGTGAGAGACTTGTAGGATGGGGTAGAAAGATGAATTTAACCCTGACGGAGGGAGATAAATACACGAAGTGCACGTGTGTGATTCCGATGCCCACGGGGAAATGAGATATGTATGCATGTGAGAGAGATTGCACAATTCATTCACGTATCACTATCTAGCGACCGTGGACGTGCATCGCTTGAACATAAGTCAATATCTACTTCGTATCGTGGCCAAAGGTACAATATCGATTCAACGCTATAAAGATTGGACACTCACATATCACATTTTTTAATTTAAATAAGCCTTTTTAGTTGTGCATGCCAAAGTTATAGTGATGTTTCTTCAAACAACCAATGTAGCTTCATGAACATGCACCATTGTTACTCTTGCATTCAAATTCATTAGTCTTGGATGATTTAAGTTTCTATTTTGAAGTAATATATGTAATATTCATATATGAATTCAACGGGTACGCAATTTATGAAATGGAGGCTATGTAATCATATGAGGTAACACTTTTAAGTAGCTGACTACAATATCCATTTCTTTTTGTGCGCCTCTACACTAACACGTCAATGCATTATGTTTAAAGTAAATAACCAATGGCACTAAATTATCTATTTACACGAGAAATACATAGGCTGAGCGTTTGATCCCTTCTTCTGTGAACGCGCCACTACACCCGTACAATTGGCCGCGCCCATGTGAACGTCCAAGTTATCGGCGCATCATCCCGAGTTATTATCTTTTTTCTGGGGTGGACTTCACACCAGTCATTAACTGCTGACGCGTGCCCTGTGTACACAGTCTAGCATGACCTTCCCGCTAGCACGGTCCAAAATTAGTTGAAACTTGATATGAACAATCCCGCGGGCGGCAAAATCTCCCGCCTCCTTCTAAAATTTCCGCCACGTTAGTCTTTAGCATGCGAAATCCCCCTTTTGTCCTTGGTGCACGGAGACCAACAATTACAATACCGCCCTCATCTACATGATAGGTAGGGGCTGCTCTGGTAACTTCCGGTTCCCCCACTACATGGCACCCCCATTTCCTCTCCCCCTCCCGCAAAAATGACTAACTCCACAGCACCAGAGCATCTTACATCACGCTGTCCGTACATCATCGCCCTTTCTCCCCTCCCCTCTCGAAACCCTAGACTACTCATCCACCGGCGTACAATAGCCCATTCACTGCCAGCGGCGTCCACCTCGCCGGATCTGCTTCTGCGGCCGCATCTACCCCTCCCTCCTCCCCTAGAAACAAGTAGACTACTCATCCACCACTATACCACAGCCCATTCAGTGCCGGCCTTGTCCACGGCGCCGGATCTGCTTCGCCGGTAGTCTCGTCAACCGGTGCGCATCTGCAGCGGCTCATTCGTACTCCCCACCGGAGACGCTTCGTCCACACCCCCCGGAGCCGCCCCACCGACGCCCTCGTCGATGACCTCTGATCCTCTTCGCCGACACCTTCCTCAACCCTACCGAAGCCGCTTCGCCGACACCTTCCTCAACCCTACCGGAGTAGCTTCGCCTATACCATTCTCAACCCTACCGGGGCCGCTTTGCCAACTCACAAGTCCACGGCCTCAGATCCGCTTCCTCGCACCCCCATCCAACCTACCGGAGCAGCTTCTGACGCCCCATCCATGGCCGCAGATCCGCATCGTCGACACCACCCTTAACCCAACCACTGGAGTAGCTTCTAACGCCCCGTCCATGACCGCAGATCCGCATCGTCGACACCATCCTTAACCCAACCACCGTAGCAGCTTCACCTATGCCCTCATCCACGGCCATAGATCCGCTTCGCCCACACCGTAGTCCACCCTACCGGAGCCGCTCCACAAACACCCTACTCGACGGTTATAGATCTCCTTACCGGACCCCGACAGCCAGCGCAGCGTCATCACCCTTGACGTTTCTAACCTGATTCCCACAGTCTGGAGAGATGCCAAGCACCCGCCACGGCCTAGGTACTTGTCACCTTTAAACCCATCCAGCATCACCTGCCCGATGTACTTCAAATATACTAACCGGTCGCTGTTACCTGTTATGCAGCTGGCAAAAACTACAAGGACGATGTTTCTTCTGGATCTAACAGCTTGGCCAACCAAGATCCTGGACTGAGGCATTGCTATGATCTTGTAAGCGCGTCTCTCTCTCTTGTATTGTTCTGTGCCTGCCAGCGTGCTTTGCTAGGATTTTCGACCAGTAATCCCTTTGTGCAGACAATTATTTCTACTACTGGCTGCTAAATTAGATATGTAGATGTCATACATGATACTACCTCGTACCTCCGTTCCTAAATATAAGTCTTTCTAGAGATTCCACTATAGGCTACATACGGAGCAAAATGAGTGAATCTAAACTCGAAAATGCATCTATATACATCTGTATGTGGTCCATACTGGAATCTCTACAAAGACATATATTTAGGAACAGGGGCAGTACATTACACAAAATCGTAGGGGGCATGTAGGAATTCCAGTGCACTACATTAGGCTCCCTTAGAGTGCCTGCTAGTCCAGCATACAGAGTCATGGCTAGTTTATGGTACGCACACAATCGTTAATTGGTGGTTTAAATATGCGCAAGGGATATGCAATGTAGTATCATGTAGTGATGTCTGAAATTAGCCGTGTCAACTTGCAGATAGGGTTATACAATGAAAAAGTACAAGATGTATGTGGCAATTTCATGGAACATCGCAAAAAAAGGAGAGGCAGCGGTGAGCCTATACAGTGTGCCATGGTACGTCACTCCTCCATTGCAATCATCGTGACATGTTATTTGTATGCCAGTTCTATTAGCCAAGTTTCTTAGGGACAGTTATTACAAGTTATCCTAAGAAAATAAGCACATGTGAATATAAGCTCCATGTAATAAGCCAACCAGTTCTTTTCATTGTGTTTTCAGCTTATCTTTGGTATGATCAGTGGAAAGTCTAGATTGCATTATTATTTTTTCATTTTGCTGCCCATATGGAAATTAATTTGACTTGCAAACATCATAAGTCGAACCCAGTGCAGTAATTAATATGATAGGAAAACAGACCGTCACTATTTGCTCAAAATGCAAATACAAAGATACCATCTACTTGGCACAATCTACTTTGGTCAATGTTTTCCATAGAGATCCCATTGCCTAATTTAAACGAAGAACGCATGACCCACATTTAAATGAAGAACAATTATTTGTTGAAATTCGATGGTCCAAGTGGCTGGTTATTATCGTATGGAAGCACCACCTGAAAGCATCATATAGCGGCAGCAGCTCATAGCAACTCATCATACAACAGCAGCAGTCTGCAATTCATCATATACCAGCAGCAGCTCATAGCAATTCATTATATAGAAGCAGCAGGAGTAGCTCATAGCAATTCATCATATAGCAGCAGCAGGAGCAGCTCATAGCAATTCATCATATAGCAGCAGCAGGAGCAGCTTGTAGCAACTCATCATATAGCAGCAGCAGGAGCAGCTTGTAGCAAATCATCATATAGCAGCAGCAGTAGCTCATAGCAATTCATCATGTAGCAGCAGCAGCTCATAGCAACTCATCTTACAGCAGCAACAGCTCATAGCAATTCATCATATAGTAGCAGCAGGAGCAGCTCATAGCAATGCATCATATAGCAACAGCGGAAGCAACTCATAGAAATTCATCGTATAGTGGATCAGAATGAAAATTTGGCAAAAAAAATCAGAGGAGATCCCCACCTTGTTGGATGAGCTCATCCTTCAACAGCACCTCAAGGCCATGGCCTGGGAGGAGGGGAGGGGGAATAAGGTGCCTTCTGCCGCGGTGTGGCATCAGCCGTAGTTGTGCAGCGCCCGCCGGAGTAATGCGTTGGACGAACCACAGTGGAGCAGCTGCTAGAGACCATGAGAATGAGGGGCGGCGCCAGAGGGAGGAGAAGCAAGGGAGATTTGCCCCTACTCGCCGGCCATGTAGCCAAGCTGGACATAGCATCGTCGAGGACAAGGCCAGATGGGACCAGTGGCGACGGCTCGCTGGAGGAACCCTAGTGCTACTGGTAGGGGATCGAGGTAGAGGGAAAGGGGAGAGGATATGCAAGCGGGAAGGGCAATGAATGCTTGCGTGTTTGTTTTTACTTGAGGGTCAGGTGTGACACGGGCGTCAGCAGTTGCATTTTGAGTGTAATATAGGCAGACAACAGAGCCATTTCACTATTCCCCTTCCCTTCAATTTTTAGTGAGGTTCTACCCAAAACACCACCTCCAAAGCGAAATTAGTTAAGCCCAAGCCCATAACTCAAAAATGACTTATTTACATCTTTTATCGCTTATTTTGACAATATGCCCTGAAAAGGCAGAATCGAACTGGCCCTTAACCTGCAATTCAATTGTGCGTGCAATGATGAATCACTCCTGCCTGCTATCTGTACATTTAGGCATCATCATACATGGCATAACCTAATACATGTGCACTCCATTGTAGAATCTGGAATATGCAATATTTCTGTTAGTTCATATGTTGCACATGATGTTTAAATTCCCCTTAAATCTGGTCAGTCAAGTGATGGTCTTTAAGCCTCCTTCTTTGCTTCTTTTCTTGATATGTAAGATTTGCTCACACATCTGTTCAATTACTTGTTTGCATCAGCCAACCATACTAGGACTGTTTGCTTTGATTACTTGCTGTTCTTGACCTAACACTCTAACAGAGGTTGTCAATGATTTAGACACTAAGGGCTGCTGTAGTGGGGTCTTATCTAACTCATAGGTGACATCAAGGTTTGGATGTACACTACAGTAGGCAAGTATGTTAGGAAAGTATGCATATTTATCTTCCAAGGAGACGAGTAACTAGTTGACATAATTATGTGGTGTTGTTTTGTTATAATCTCATCCTTTTGTGTTCACAGACTGGAAAGTATGCATATTTATCTTCCAAGGAGACGAGTAACTAGTTTGTGTCACCTTGCAGAGGGATGCAATGAAGATAAGATTGAGGATTTCCAATTACAAGATGTTAGGAAGGAGCTTTGCACAAGAAGTAGGAGCTGCGCTGAGCCTCTTCAACCTGCTAAGGTAAGTCACTGTATGCAACTCAATAGTTCAATTCCTTGTTTGTTTCAGGCATAGTTAATTTTCTCTTTTCAATTGCTTTATTTGTCCTCAGTTAATGAGATGCCCAAATAATCATGCCTGATGTTCGGTACTTTTATCACTACTAGTTGACATAATTAAAGGCCTTACCATTTAATTACTCTGCCGAAGTGTGCCTTAAGGTTTGAAGTCTATTAACCAACTATTATTGCGTGAGGCTCACAATCTAATTTATCTACGCTAATGATTGCATAGTTTTGCCTGTTGTAGTATGTTTGTATGAAACCCTCTGTTGTTCATTATGCTCCCTAAGGCTTTAATAGAGGCACAGAATGGCCAACTGCTTGCTTACTTATACGCAACGTGCTGTCTAAATTTGTAACTTGTCTGTGTTTTCGATTGGGCCCCAACATCATGCTCCTCTGGTGAGCTAAGAGGGATTTATATATGTAGGCTGCACAAACTATCTTTTTTATAATTTTTAAAATATCACCTGCTTATGCTTCATGACGTGTAACATTTTTTTGAAAGTGATGTGTAACATTATTGTTAGTCCTGTTTTGCCATGTAGTACAAAATAGTGTCTTGTTCGCTTCACTGTTGTAACTATATTTTTGCCCTAGTCATGTGTACTTATAGAAACATTTCAGGATGAAGTGACATCAACAAAAAGATCTACGAGCAGTGCGGCATGGCCGTTACCGAATGATTATGGATTGGAATGTGCTGATGTTCTCGAGCATCAACTAGAGGTGGCAAGACAATGTGTACATGATTGTCAACGTATAATCAACAAGTTGAGACTGGACATGCAGGTATTAGATGCAGGAGTCAAAAAATGAAACAAGACACTGAGGTAACCATGAAGGAATTGGAGATTTTGCATAGTGAAATTTGTGCTATCTAAATCTAGCCAATCCTATTTTCTGAAGAGATTACAGTTCAAATGGAGTTAAGTTGATGCGCGTCCATGATGTATGAGCTGTATTTTCCCAGTGTATGTAATTTGCTGTTTGTGTATGCTTTATTATCACCTGTGCCGAACCATAATGCCCAGTGGGTATAACCGGCTGTAATTTCTTTATTGTATAGTGTAGGATTATTCTACCTTTCTATGCATTCATCTCTTTGTTGTAATAGTGTAGGCTTTTTAGAGGTGATAGTATTGAGTAGGATAATTCTTTGAATATGCTATATCGTTCAAACGGGGGCCAATTCGCCCGACCATGGCCCTTCACGGGCCGTCGGATCCATGGTCCTTCTACATCTCGTAGGATCCATGGGCCGCCGGCTCATTTATGGGTCTTGTACGGGCCTTTAATGGGCCGTAGACGGGCCTCTAAGGGAAATCGTATGTTTTATGGGCTGACCATAACGGGCCGTTAATAGGCCGTATTTGGTGATGCTATGAAAATGGCCCAACAGAATAACGGTCCACAAACGGGCCGACTGTAACGACGGGCTGAATTTGGCCCATAAACAGAAAATGACAGTAATGGGCCATAAGTAACCGAATGCTGCAAATGAGCCCAAGAATAAATGGGCCCTCAGAAGGCCGAAAGTTAACTTGGGCTGGAAACGGCCCAACGGAATAACGGGCTGTTAATGGGTATAAAGTGATACACTGTTCATTACGAACCAGTTTCACCACGGGCCGTTAATGGGTGTAAAGTAATACACTCTTCATTACGGGCTAGTTTCAGCACGGGCCGCTAATGGGCCAAGAGTTACAAAGGGCCTCATATGGGTCGAAAGACGTCATGGGCTATACATGGGCCAGAAGTGAAAACGGGCTGGAATCATGTTGGACGGCCCAGATGATGCTAATGGGCCCAGATGACGCTACTAGGCATAACAGGCCTTGGGTTAGCGGGCTGTAAATGGGCTATATGCGAACAGGCCGTTAACAGGCTTTCCATGGGCCAGCCTGCCAGCTTTTGACCAAGTCAAATGGGCCGGCCTTTTCACAGGAATGGGCCACTGTTGGGCCGTGCAACGTGTCGAAGTATCATAGGCGCCTTCTGTCCAGTGAGTGGATGACATCTGTCCCAACGATGAGCCAACATGTGTTTCCTCTAGACAACGATGATTTTACACGTGGAAAATCCCCATTGGTCGGGGCTATTAACGGGTTATCGGATCCAAAACCCGACCCGATAGCTTAACGGCGTTCTGTTACGGTGGATGCCACGTGTCGGTCACCCTTGACGTAATCACTTCTGTGACGCGCGATTTATTGTCATGGAAGTGGACACTTCAGTGATGATAATTTTGGTAATGTCATGGAACACTTCTATGAGAGCATAGATATGACTATCTTGATTCTGTCATAAATTTGTCATGGATGTACATGCATGACAAAAAAGTGACCTACTGTGACAAACACGTATCATCACGGAAGTGTATTTTTTTGTAGTGTAATGAATGGTACATTTGCATATGCATGTCATGAACTCAATTTGTAAGTGGTTTTCACCTCACTTCTTGGAGTGTTAGTGGCGTAGTAGTATAGCCATCATCCGTAGTAGTATGATGTTGCCACATCACATAGAGCCAACAAAAAGTTAGTTCTAGTTAGATCAACTAGAGCTAGGTGTCGAACGGAGGCCGAGAATACGGTGATTGCATGACTCTGTGAGGTGGGCTTGTACGTAGTATGATGTAGTTAGCTTGCCATGTTTCCTACTCCTCCGGTCTAAATGTGGAAAAGATATGGTTGAGTTCTTCCTCCTTTTGCTGACACGTGGGACATCAAGCATCCAGGTCCTGTCATGCAAGAAAATGGAGTGGTAGTTGAAGCCACGTGATGTGCATCTTGGGTTAATCTAGAAATAGGATCTTACTACTCTTGAGTAAATCCAAAAGCGGCCACCGAAGATCTTTATTGGATTTGTTTTTCATCACCAGCACGTCGAGGTGAAAGATGTGCAGGTTTAATGGGTCCTCTTGCGTTTTCACTGACATGTGGGACCGCATGTGAGGAAACAAACGATGGGCTCCACATGTCTGCTGGCTGGCTGAGAAGAGATAGAGGAGGGCTGAGCAAGGACTCTAGGAAATTTGTTCTACGTAACCAGTACCTCGATATAGGCTCCATATAGTGGGGTGGCATGGGCCATAACTAGCGTTGACGTCTAGCAGTACGGCACACGCCACCCACACAAGTCCCATCCGACACCAGTTTTCTTGGAGTCCGTGCTAAAGCCATCTCTTCTCCCTCCTATTTTCTCAGCCATCGTGCGGTGGGTGTGATGGGGGTTTGCCGATAGTCGGTTTGCTCAACTACGGTCCCACTTGTAAGTGAAAATGCAACACAGCACGCATTCCCCATTGAGCAGTGTATCGGACCAACCGTTTGGGGGTGCGCCGCAAACACATCGAGCTTTTCCTTTTGAACTTGTAACTTGTAAAATTTGGTTCTGTTCCATGGCGTGACCGATAGATAGAAATAACGATTTTCCCTAGAGTAATGAGAAGTTTGGTTCTGGCGTGGTTCTTGCATGGAGTACGTATGAAAATTATGAAGTTGATGCAGAAGGTAAGATAATTACTAGTAGTACCATATGCTACTACAAGGATTTGATGGAAATATAAAGATACATACAGATCCATCAACGACGTCCTCACGCCCTAGTGCGCGGGGTCACCAACCGACGTGTGACGAGCAGCGGCATTGGCTGCGAGCTCAACATGCTTCTGAACAATGCATTCCAAGGTTGCCCTATGGGTCAAGAAGGCCAGCGACCGATCGTCCTCCTCTGGCACGTAGTAGTCCTTGTGGACGATTTGCGCATAAACGTGGGTGATTATGTCGATGGTGTCTTGCTGCGCCACGCGCTGCGCAACGAGTGCGACCTCGAGGTGGACATTCTCCGGCGCGATGGCGGGCAGTCGCAGGGCCACCAGTGCGTCGAGGAGGTTTTCACCATAGAGGCCATGGAGGGTGGCGGGCATCACAGAGCCTAGGTGGGTGGGATGGAGGCGTACGTCAAGGTCATCTGCGAGCTTCTTGACGACGATGAACATGTCGAGGAAGCCGGCGAGGATCTCGTCAAACAAGGAGACAAAGCTGTCGTCCAAGCAGCCTCTCGCCCTAGCGGCCTCGAGCACGACCTGGACACGTTCCTCGGTGCCGGGGCGTAGGCCGGCATCGTGGACCATCTAGCACAGTCGGCTGATGCTCGCGCTCATCGCCTCCATGGGTCTAGCTTCTAGTCAACTGATCTTGTGATTGGAGTGATCACTCTTGCCCTTGGTTAGGGTGCATAGGTGCGTAGGATTTCGTATATAGGACTGGCGGGGAGCCTTTATATGAGAAGTGCAGACTGTGTTGCATTCACGTGTGTATTGGCCATCTACTCCGCGGCCTTCTACTACACCTGCCTTTGGCTGTATGACAGGTGGGCCAAACACCTGTTGGGCCCATGTGTCATTGATCCAAACGCAGGTGCAGTACATCAATGAAGTTCCGTCCCCCTTCGTGCCGGTGCAGTATAGTCATCTCACCAGACCTCTAGTTGTGGCCAAACGAGAGAAATTTGATGTTTACTGGTTTATTGGTCCCCTTTGCATTTTGCGCCAAGTTTTGACCTTTGATTTAACTAATAAAATGGTAATGCATGTAACAAAAATGTTATGTGAGTCACCTTACAAAAACCAAATAATCCAAAAACACTTAGGCATGGTACATTAACTCCCTTCTTGTTTCTTTTTTCATGACATATCAACCAATGAGAGATGTGAGCCGTGCATGCTTTCAATGACTTGAGACTACCAAACATGACATGTAGTGGTTAGTTCATTGCGTGTAATCCTATTAATTAGAAAAAGGATGTTAAGTTCTCTCGCTTTCCCCTTCATCTTGGTCACGGTGCACAACCTAATATCATGGTTAGACTACCCACAATCGGAGTAACATAGGTGGTAACATCACACTTATCTAGGCAAAATAGATGATGTGGTATGTAATTAATGAAGAAAGAGAGGCATGTGGTAACATAGCTAGTTACTATAACATCACACATATCAAGGAAAGATGTGTCTACAACCTAATAAATGAAGTGATGCATGACACAATACAGATGTTAGTACCCACTATGGAGGTAGTAACATAGACTAGTAACATATGCATGTTACTACTCTAAGTTACTGCCCACTATGACTAGTCTTAATAGTAGAGCAAGTACAATAGTGCGCTTATAGCCCGCTTACATGGCACTTTTGCCTATGTGGAGAGAGATATGAAAAAGTAATGAGAGTGAGCTCTCATGCAAGAGCCTAGATATATGCGCATTGCTAGGAAAATACAATAAATATGAAGAAAGAGAAAGAGAGAAGACAGAAACAAGTACTAGTGTAATAGCCAACCTTATAGCTCACACTATTGTATGAGTGACTATAAATGATGGCTATAGATGCACCTTCTAGATCAGATACAAGCAATCTCTCAAGGAAAAGCGCATTCTCAATGACCATAACGTGGAACGGCTAGAGTGATCTCTTGCCAATTGATGTCTTGTTGCGGGGCCACCAAGACACGTAAATACATCGGAGATTCGTCGAGGTGTTGTGGAGGCTAATGAACCTGTGGATCTACTCAGGACGAAGGTACTCGAGCGCAGTACAACTGTGGAGCAGGTGCTCCATAGCCTTCTTCGAGATGACAACGTCGAAGAGGTCAAGCTGCTTAAGTTGAGGGCGAAGAAGGGCGGGCACGACATTAATCTAGGGAAGATAGCAGTAGCTGAAGCTGGAGCGGCGCAGCGTTGGCGTGAGGCAGAGCGCAGACGGCGGTAGATAGCAACATCGTCCAGCATCAAAGCTGAGCTCCTCGAGCTGATCTAGGATGGGGGATAAGAACCACTCGTTGAACTTGGCTTGGACCTTGCAGTTGGTACTAAAGATGCAGGTGTCAAGGCGTCTGGCTGGCCCTGGGTTTGATGAAAGGATCTTGGAGACTGCGGCCATGCGTTTGCAATCCCCATCGCAGAGGCAGCTGTCGATGGGGAGGTTGTGGGGGACGCGGCGCCAGAGGGGGCGGCACCGGTGGGAGAGCAGGGCGGTCCGCACGGCAAATTTGGTGGGGAGGAGGCTGATGATGATGAGAAGCATGTCATCGGGGAGGCTGCTGATGATGTCCACGCTCACCGGATGCGGTTTTTCCTCGAGACGCCTCCGCTTGTTGGCTGCCTCACCGGCCATCTCAACCGGCGGCGACGCCGGTGTACACGTGTGTTGGCCTACTGTGTGTGTGCAAGTGCGTCCTTCTGTGCATGCCGCCACGTAGTGGTGAACTGTGCGCGAGTGCGTCCTTCATGCGGAAGAAGTGTGCCCTCAATTTACTAGTGTGCAGGGTGCTACCCTGAGTGGTTTCAACTTTGTTTACTTCACCGCGTGTCAGATGGGCTTCTAGTTTACTTATTTTCACCCTCTGCCACATGGGCCGGCACACAAAGATAGAGAACGTGAGCTGACAAGGCAGCATGTGGACTGGTTTTCCGGTCAACTAAACAATATACGGAGCTATACGTTGACATAGTGAGCATATAATCCGTCGGTATAGAGAGTTCGAGTGAGAGGGGAGGCCCATGAGAGATAGCAGAGAGAGAGAGAGAAAGAGCTACTCCCTCCGTTTGATAATGTAGTGCCAACATTTTTTTAAAGATAAAATTTTGAAACTTTGACCAAGTTTATACAGAAATTACTTATATCTACAGTACCAAAAATAAATGATAGTATGAAGTAAGTACATGTTGTGATGAATCTAATGATCGTTCCAGATGTAAATGTTTTTCTCCACATATACCTGGTCCAACTTTTCTGAGGTTTGACTTTTCAAAACATCCATATGCTTATGGACGTGAGAGAGTATGTAACTGGACAGAGTGTGTGTGAAATAGAAAGAGTGACTAAAAAAAGTGTTTGTGCGTGTGTGAAAGAGACATGGACAACACACGATAAAAGTAGAGGAAAAGCGTTTGTGTCTTATGCGATCATATCACACACGCATCTTCGACAGCGGAAGCAAGGTGAGGAGATAGTGTGTGGTTGTTTTCAACCAAGAGAGAAATACCCCTAGCACATGGCCAAGAGGGATCTGACAAACAAGGGAGAGAGGTCAAGAGAGACGTATGGAGAAAATTCAGACATAGGGAGGAGAGAGTGTATGTTTGTCATAGAGAGATCCCTTGGTGATTGTGATGGCACTACATGGGTGGGGCATCGAGTGACAAGGTGTGTGCGCGATAGAAGATACCCCAAGAGATATCGGGATAGACATATGGATGGAAGGAGACAATACGTGTGTTCCTGGTGGCTAGTGAGAGATAATCATACTTAGGGGGAGTGCGAGCGCCTATGATGGAGTGAGGAATTATGGTACTTAGGGGGGTGCGTGTCACATACAGAGAGAACAAGGGTGGAGAGTGTTAGATGGGTATATGTAGCGCGAGAGAGACATGTGTATGTGTGAACTAGGGAGATATAAAGTTTAAGAGAGATAGAGGAGCCCCGATAAGGCTGAGTGGTGTGTCAGATAGCTGAGAGGGGGAAAGAGATATTCCATGTGCTCGATAATGCAGTGCATGTAACTTTTTTAGAAGTCGAACTTTGGAAACTTTGACCCGGTTTACGCAAATGTTATTTATATCTACAATACCAAAGATACTTCATACGAAACTACATCTCATGATGAATCTAATGGTATATGTTCGCCGATCTAGATGTAAATGTTTTTCTCCACATATATGGTCAAACTTTGTGATGTTTGACTTTTCAACAACTCTATATGATATGGAGCAAAGAGAGTGCCTAAGTCGAGAGATATGAAGTGCGAGTGTTGGAGAATGAGTGAGTGTGCAAAAAGAGTATGTGTGTGAAAGAGAAAGAGACAACAAACGATAAATTAGAGAGAGAGAGTGTGTGTGTGTGTTTTTGTTTGTTATGCAAACATATCACACATGCATTTCCGAGATAGAAAAGCGAGGTGAGGAGATACACGAAGATAGCTAGTGTGTGATTGTTTACAACATAGAGAGACACCCCTATAGCACATGTCCAATAGAGGTTTGGCCTACAAGGAACAAAGGTCGAGAGGGACGCGTGGAGAACATGGACGCATGGGGAGGGAGAGAGGGTGTGTTTGTGATAGAGAGATCCCATCGATATCGTGAGTGGACTGTATGGGTGGGAGATCAAGGGAGGTCCGTGCGTGATAGAAAGATGCTCCGAGAGAAAATGAGATAGACCATGCACATGTTTGTGATAGAGACTAAGATTAGCTAGTCATTTACATATAGGGGGGACTGCGTGTGCCTACAATTGAGTGAGAGACCATCATACTTGGCTAGGCATGAGATTGTTTGTGTGTGCGTGTGAGATGGAGAGAGAACAATTGAGATATATAGAGTTTTAGATGGGTCTATCGAGTGCTAGTGAGATGTGCCTGTGTATGTGTCTCCCAGGGAGTTGGAGTGTTTGAGAGAGAGAGGGAAGAGCTCCAAGACGACAGAGTGGTGCATGAGAGAGTTACGTGCAACGAGCCAAGGTATTTCTGTGCGTACGATGAGTCCACCCAAGATATTTAGCTTGGACTAGAGAATCATACATAGTGTGCGAGAGAGACCTATAGATGGAGTATATATGCATGAGAACTAGAAAGACCCCCCCACACACACATACACACACACAAATATAGAGAGAGCGAGAGAGAGAGTGAGAGGGATCAACAAGGTTTGTGTGTTGGATGCGTGCAACAGAATTGAAGATTTTCGGAGAGAGAGAGAGAGAGAGAGAGGGAGAGGGAGAGGGGAGAGAAAGAGAGCAGGAGTGTAGGAGAGGGGGAGGTCGCATTTTATGCATCAAAGACTGATATAAACCATGTTTCGATATAAACTTGCATTGAGATATTTAAATTGGAGCACATGTTGTCTGCAATCCACACATGAACGAAGATATGCGTATATCAAACAGATTCATTAATTTAACTTTCAACATGTTCATTGAGTAATATAATATTGTACAACATGCGACTCCATTAAGGTGTTTAATTTTGGATTTAGTTCACTATTTTGACCTGGTGAATGAGCTATTTCATTGAATCGAGATATTTTATTTTGGGTTTGATTCTCGTTTTTGAGTGGGTTAACTATTTGTCATATAGTAAATCGTTTGCAACTAGCATGTAAAAACACATTACTCCCAAGCATCATCACTCCATCTAAAAAAGAAGTGCCAAGCTAATATTTCAAAATTTGCTTCGAATCGACTTGGTAAGGTAGACGTGGATGCTCGTTCTCCAAAAATTTGAACGAACTGTTAAACAGCCTCTGCTTAGTGGAATTCGCCCGAGCAAATAAATGGGTGATTCGAATTACCGGCCTATGTGGGAACACGCATCAATTGGCCCATTGTACATCGAGGGTAGGTTCATAACTTCATTCAAGAGCGCCTTCTCCTTGGCCGAAATGACATGTGCCGAATAATTCATAAACCATGGTTGGCAAAACACACTCTCCTCGCCCGAAATAGCCCGCGCCCATTGTTTCAAAACACGCCCTCCTCGACTGAAATCTGTCGCGCCCACTATATTTCAAAACATGCTCTCCTCCTGCGAAATATCTCGCGCCCACTATATTTCAAAACACGCGCTCCTCGTCCGAAATCGCTCATGCCCACTATATTCAAAAACATGCCCTCCTCGCCGAAATCGCTCGCGCCCAATATTTGGGAGAAGAAAAGTTACTCTACTATCCCCGACCCTCCTTACGCAGACCCAAGCCGAGAAGCCTAAAGGCGGGGGTAGAACTATAACTCTCCCCCCCACATTTCAGACAAATGCGTCCGTAAGACATGGTTCCCCCTCCCAATTCCCCATTCATACCTCGTGGGCGCCAAACCACCTTCTCCCCGGAAGCTCCCTTCTCCCAAGCCGTGAAACCTCAGGCCCTGCTCCATGGTGACCCCCACCGCACCAAATTCACAGGCTGCCCTCCTCTCTAATCCCGGAGACGCTATCCATTTGCCGTCGTGCACTAGGCCATCTACCTCTTACTCAGTGATGCCGGAGTTGCCTCGACGACAGCCGCGTGAACCGTACTGGTGCCGATTCACCCCCGCCATTGTTCATGATGCCGGAGAGGCTCCAACTTTGGATCCGTCCAGAGCCCCGGTGCTGCTTCCCCGTAGCCGTCGACCATCGCGACGTCTCTGCTTCCCTGCCACCGGTAGCCACCGCAAACGCGTCGGCCTCACCGACTCGGCAGCTGGAGCTGCCTACTTCACTGGGCCGCCAGATAGGTCGCACCCTCTATTCTTCAATACATATTCCATCTCTGCTGTAGCATGTTTTATAATTGAAGCACCATTCTTCAATATAAGGCATGCAAGGGTAAGACGGCTATGTTAGAATCTGAAGGGTTACAAACCAGGTCTTTGCAAAAGATCCAAACGCCAGGAGATAATAAACAAACTCCAGTTTTCATAGATACTACTCCAGCACAGAGAAACCAAAATCACACTAATAATAAGCAGATTCCGCTCCAATCTAGCAAAAATATGTCAACTCCATTCTAAGAAGCGTGTGCGTATCCTCGCATCATGAAATTTTATAGCATTCCGATCATATTTTCTACATGTTTCTTACCCATCTCTCTTTTACAAAATAAGGTATTCTAAAAGAAGACTTCCTCCATTGGGACCGTATTCAAGGAAAGTATCCTGCGGCAATTCTCTAAGCTCCAATGCTGATGTAAGTACCTTTTGTATTACACTATATTTTGTTAATCGGCGTGAATCCAGCCTTTGTCTGATCTAAAATTAGTTGTAGCAAAATGTTAAAGGCGACAATGTTGATTTTTGTAAGGAAAACTGCCTGGTAGTTTTGTGTATTGAGTTGCATGAGTGTACTATCTCATATCATGCACATTACTGAATTGTTGTGCTTCTCTGGTTGCCCATCCATTCATTGTTTGAATGTTTTTTTCGTATTACCTTACCTGGCTGATGATAGCTGTGCCATATTGTGTTAATTTGGTGTAGGCTGGTGTGGTCTGGATGCCCAAACGTTCGTTTTGTCAATGTTGCTTTCCTATTATCTGACCTGGCCAATGATAACAATGCTAGTGTGTTAATTTGGTGCAGGCTGCTGAAGATAAGAAGACAAACTCTGAAAACAGCAAGGCAACCCCATTGTTCTTTCCTATAAATCTAGGCCAGGTAATGTGGCAATAACCCTTGATTAATCTGTTCGGTTCCCCTCCTAATTTATGTTATGATGCAGTGGTCGAGATACTCTCCACTATCAATAATACAAGCCTGCCAAAATCGCCATCTAAAACTGTTCAGTTTCCCCTGTCTCGAATGCAACCAAAAAATGTATGTTTGTGAACCAATTAATGGCTGAAGCAATGATGGAAAGGTGGAGGAATCAGAGGTGCACATTCATGCGCAACAACAACCAATCAATGTTTTGAGAGACAGTGTAGCAAAGCAGCAAGAACTTGCCCACATGCTTATGGGCATCATCCGTGCTGAGGTTGCAGATTGTGATGTTGTAGATCGTTAGGTTATGTTGATTTATTTGCACTGGTATCAATCTTTGATTGCCCTGTGGATGTAATTTCCTGTAATATATACTGGATGTGCAACATTTTTCCCTATATGTCGTTCCTTTGCTTGATCGGTTTTGGTCCTATGCATAATTGCTTGTCGTAATGGGCTCAAATTATCTAATTGGGCTTAAAGACATGTACAAACTTTAGTGGGCCCATTAAGTTAATGGGTCGTTACCAGGCCAAAAGTTAATGGTCGGCCCTCTTACCTCCCGGGTCGTTAATAGGCCGACATCAAAGCGGGAAACAGGCAGGCCCATTTGATTTCATGGGCCGTTAACAGGATGATACTAGGTCGGGCTACATATGGCCCAACTATACTATGGGCCTTTAGGAGGCCGAAAGAGACAGCGGGCATGTATTGGATCATGAAGAGCATGGGCCGCGAAGAGGCCGAAAGTCAAGTCGTACTGTAAATGGCCCAACTGCGGTGTGGGCCTTTAGCAGGCCGAAAGAGAAACCGGGCTGGTATTGGACCATGAAGAGCATGGGTCGTTAAAAGGACAAAACTCAGGTCTGACCGCAAATGGCCCAACTCACTTATGGGCCGTCAAACAGGCTGAAAGACACACCCGGCCAGAAATTGGCCCAACACTTAAATGGGTCGCTAAAAGGCCGAAAGATGTACATCTTGAAAATTGGGCGATCCCTTGAATGCGCTGTTAACAGGCCGAAACCACATCGGACCGATATTGAGCCCAAATATATAGGGGGTTGTTAACGGGCTTGAACTGACGATGGGCTGCAATGGTGTCAAATCGTTAAAGGGCCGTTGACGGGCCGAATTGGCACATCTTGTATGGGCCGTGGGCTTAAATGGACCTGAGACAAGTAGGCCCTATATGGGCTGGCCTGCAAATACTTACTAGGACGGCCTTTTTCACCAGAATGGGCCACTGTTGGGCCATGCCATGTGTCGATCTATCATAGGCGCCTCCTGTCCAATGGACGAACGACCTAGCCCACCAAGGAGCCAACACGTGTCTCCTCTGGCCAATGAGAATTTTACACGTGGAAACTCCCCATTGGTCCAGGCTGTTAACGGGTTATCAGATCCAAAACCAGACCAGATAGCTTAACGGCGACCCGTTACGGTCAATGCCACGTGTCAGTCACCCTTGACGAAAGCACTTCTATGACGCGTGATTTATCGTCATGGAAGTGGACACTTCTGTGATAATAATTTTGGTAATGTCATGGAACACTTGTACGACATCACAGGTATGACTACCTTGATTCTGTCATAAAATCGTCATGGATGTAGATGCATGACAGAAAATGTGACCTACTGTGACAAACACGTATCATCATGGAAGTGTATTTTTTCGTAGTTATGTCGTTTGTGGCACTGATCTGGGTCCGAATCAGTTCCCTCCCTTGGTGATGGCTAGTCCTACTTATAGAGGCCCTGGTCCTCTTCCCAAATATTGAGCCGGAAGGGATCCCCAATGGCTAAATTCAAAGGGATACAACTAGTACCAGCTATCCTGACAAAAGTGGTCTTCGCCTGCCAAAGGCTCTGGTGGTGACGCCGCCTTGGGCTCCATGGTGACCTCCTTCTTGTTGTCATGCTGGTCTTGATCTTCTTACACCGATATGGAAACCTTTGCCTAATGCCTCGGGACTCCTCGCCTGCGCTTGCCCCTTTAGCACCAAAGAGAAAACGAGGACACTGCGTGCGCTGGTGCCCGCCTTGTTTCGGTCATCATGGCTTGCGTCACAGGAACCTCGCAAGGTGCCCCTCGCCTTGGTCTCTGTGCCCCTCGCGAGCCAGCCTGGTGAGGCCGCCCCTGAGGAGGTCTTGAATCATCCGACTCGCGAGGCTTGGCCCCTCGCAAGGGTCTTGAATGTTGGCTGGTGAAGATGGGTCGTACGGGGCCACTGGTGGAGCCACGCTGCGGGCCGCAGGCAGGCAAGTCTGTGGACCCCTGTTCCCAGAACGTCGACAATAGCCCCCGGGCCCAACGCGAGCTCGGGCTTGGCTTTGAGGCAAAGCTAAAGGGGCAAGAGCAGAGCGCCGCGGGCCCCAAAAGCCTGCGGCCCCGCTTGACGCGCGGTGATTGGTTGGACGTGGGCGTCTCTGCTTCCCCATGTCGTCTCGGCAACCGCCCAACTTGACGAGTCCCTGCTGTGTGCAGAAATATGTCATTATTACCTTAGATCGTGGAGGCCAGCGGTTGGCCTCCCCTTGCTTATAAATGGGTGGGGAGGCGGAGCCCCCATCGCCCATCCCTTCCTGCATTATAGAGAGACAAGTATGGGGCCCTGCTAGGGCGTGCGACAATTATGTTTTCTAAGTGGCAGTGATATGTTTATCATTCCAGTGTTGTGCTACGACATCATGTTTATGTATGTGCGTAGAATTACTTAGCTTGATGCGCCTGGAGTAGATTCCTCCTTGTGAGACGCACGTTCCCCAATGCCTGACGAGGTCTCCTATGCTCAGGGGCGCCTGAGAACTACAAAAATTTGCCAGGAAATCCTAATTCTTCCGGACCCTGATCGTAGGCATTGCCGGCTGTAACCCTGTGCTTCGCATCGCGGTACCTGGGGGGCATGGACTGAGAAGGGCGCGCTAGCTTGCGAACTCGAGCGAGGGTTCCTTGAGAAAGACAAGAAAGTGAAAACGCTCACGAGGGCGCCTGCCCAGCCACCTCGCGAGGCATGCGAGGGAGAGAACGGGTAAAAAATGAGGACCCGAGGGAAGAAAGGGAGGCAACAAGGACAAAGAAACCAGGCTAGCAAGGAACACCAGAAATCAAACTCTCACTTAAAAGAAAGGGCGACCAACCGCGGAACGCAAATAAAAAGCCGGTTCCAGCACCTAATCTAGTCTTCTTGTCTTGTCACCAGTGTGGATCAAAGTTCTGCCACTAGGCGTGGGAGGTAGCCCCTGAGGCCCGAGGGCGGCACTCCTCAGACTCCGGGGCGTGTACAACCCCACTCATTATTACATGAGAGTGTCACGGGCGGAGATTCTTCACAGGCACTGGGCCTTGCATCATGGGTAGAACCTCCGGAGGTGCTGGATGTTTCCAGACATTCTGAATGGGGATCCCATCCTGCGTCTCCAGGGGTGCTGCGCTAGGCCTGGAGATGTCGGCGACCTGAAATAGGCCCTCCCACATGAGCGAGAGCTTGTGCAGCCCTTCCCTAGAGAGCACCCGCCTCAGGACAAGACCACCCACCTCGAGCGTCCTGGAGCTGACGATATGGTAGTGGTACCGCCATAGCGCCTACTGGTACCTCGCAGCTCGGAGCAAGGCTTCTCGGCAGCGTTCCTCCCCCAGCACGAGATCCATCCCCTGCATGGCGTCCTGCCGCATTTTATCAAATGCCAGGACCCGTGCGGAGCGATGCTTGACCTCGTGTGCGAGAACCGCTTCTGCTCCGTAGACTAGGAGGAACGGGGTCTCGCCTGTCGGCCTGGTGGCGGTGGTGCGGATGGACCACAGCATGGACTGGAGCTCGTCGTGCCAGCCCCTACCGCAGACCTCAAGCTTCTTCTTGAAGGTGCTTGTCTTGAGACCCCTCAGGACCTCCGCGTTGGCGCGTCTGGCCTGGCCGTTGCTCCTGGGGTGCGCCACAGAGGCGTAGCAGATCTATGTTCCATGGTTAGCACAATACGTTTTTAAGAGATTGCTAGTGAACTACGAGCCTTTGTCGGTGATGATGTGGTTAGGGACCCCAATCGGCTTACGAGGCCCTTGATAATCTAGACTGCTGACCCGGCCGGGATGGTGCGGGCAGCTTCGACTTTCGCCCACTTGCTCAATTTGTCAATGGCGACGTAGAGGTAGCGGTAGCCTCCTGGAGCTCGAGGGAATGGACCCAGGATATCCAGCCCCCAGACCGTGAACGGCCATGAGAGCAGGATAGTCTGGAGGTCCTGAGCAGGCTAATGTATCTTCTTGGCATGGAACTGGCAGGCCTCACAAGATTTCACCAGCTCGGCCGTGTCATTGAGGGCCATGGGCCAGTAGAACCCGCTGCGGAAAGCCTTGCCGACCAGGGTGCGCAACGACGAGTGGTGCCCGCAGTCTCCGCATTGTATGTCAGCCAGCAACTCCTTCCCTTGTTCCCTGGAAATGCATCATAGAGAAACATCATTTGGCCACTTCCTATATAGCTCACTGTCCTGAATGCAGTACGCCATAGCATGCCGGGCCACATGTTCCGCGTCTTCCTCCTTCTCCGGCAGCGTGCCTTGCGTCAGGTATGCCTTGAACTCTTCGATCTAGCTCCCCTTCTGAGGCTCGAGTGCTAAGAGGAGGCGCGCTCCCAAGGTTGGTCCGCAGGTGGGGGCTCCTGAGGCTGGAGGCTGGGGGAGTTCCTCCTGAGATGGCAGCGGCTCTGTAGGCGGAGGTGCTGCCGAGGGCTTGAAGAGCCGCTCCTCGAAGATGCCAGGCTCTTGGCGCTGCCGCTTGGATCCTCTTCTGGCGATGTCATCAGCCTCTTTGTTGGTGCCACGAGGTACATGATGTAGTTCCAGACCCAGGAACTGCTCCTCCATTTT
The DNA here is from genome assembly GCF_003073215.2 of Triticum urartu. Taxonomy (NCBI): domain Eukaryota; kingdom Viridiplantae; phylum Streptophyta; class Magnoliopsida; order Poales; family Poaceae; genus Triticum; species Triticum urartu. The sequence goes on from NC_053025.1 coordinate 220,816,419, forward strand.
GCGCACCTCTGCGAGGTACGCCTCCATGTGAACACAAATAAAAAGCCGCGTCCAGCACCTAATCTAGTCGTCTTGTCTTGTCACCAGCGTGGACCTAAGTTCTACCACTAGGCGTGGGAGGTAGCCCCCGAGGCCCGAGGGCGTCACTCCTCAGACTCCGGGGGGTGTACAGCCCCACTCATTATTACATGAGAGTGTCACGAGCGGAGATTCTTCATAGGCACTGGGCCTTGCATCATGGGTAGAACCTCCGGGGGTGCTAGATGTTCCAGACGTTCTGGATGGGGATCCCATCATGCGTCTCCAGGGGTGCTGCACTAGGCCTGGAGACGTGGGCGACCTGAAATAGGCCCTCCCACATGAGCGAGAACTTGTGCAGCCCTTCCCTAGAGAGCACCCGCCTCAGGACAAGACCACCCACCTCGAGCGTCCTGGAGCGGACGCTGCGGTATGGTACCGCCATAGCGCCTGCTGGTACCTCGCAGCTCGGAGCAAGGCTTCTCGTCAGTGTTCCTCCCCTAGCATGAGATCCATCCCCCGTATGGCGTCCTGCCGCGTTTCATCAAATGCCAGGACCTGTGCGGAGCGATGCCTGACCTCGTGTGGGAGAACCGCTTCTGCTCCATAGACGAGGAAGAACGGGGTCTCGCCTGTCGGCCTGGTGGCGGTGGTGCGGATGGACCACAGCACGGACTGGAGCTCGTCATGCCAGCCCCTACCGCAGGCCTCAAGCTTCTTCTTGAAGGTGCTTGTCTTGAGACCCCTCAGGACCTCCGCGTTGGCGCGTTCGGCCTGGCCGTTGCTCCTGAGGTGCACCACAGAGGCGTAGCAGATCTGTGTTCCAAGGTTAGCACAATACATTTTGAAGAGATTGCTAGTGAACAACGAGCCTTTGTCGGTGATGATGTGGTTAGGGACCCCCAATCGGCTTACGAGGCCCTTGTTAAACTTGACTGCTGACCCGGCCGGGATGGTGCGGGCAGCTTCCACTTTCGCCCACTTGGTGAATTTGTCAATGGCGACGTAGAGGTAGCGGTAGCCTCCTGGAGCTCGAGGGAATAGACCCAGGATATCCAGCCCCCAGACCGTGAACGGCCATGAGAGCGGGATAGTCTGGAGGTCCTGAGCAGGCTGGTGTATCTGTTTGGCATGGAACTGGCAGGCCTCACAAGATTAAACCAGCTCGGCCGTGTAATTGAGGGCTGTGGGCCAGTAGAACCCGCTGCGGAAAGCCTTGCCGACCAGGGTGTGCAACGACGAGTGGTGCCCGCAGGCTCCGCCATGTATGTCAGCCAGCAACTCCTTCCCTTGTTCCATGGAAATGCATCATAGAGAAACATCATTTGGCCACTTCCTGTATAGCTTACTATCCTGAATGCAGTACACCGTAGCATGCCGGGCCACACGTTCCGTGTCTTCCTCCTTCTCTGGCAGTGTGCCTTGCGTCAGGTATGCCTTGAACTCTTCGATCCAGCTCCCCTTTTGAGGCTCGAGTGCTAAGAGGAGGCGCGCTCCCGAGGTCGGGCCGCAAGTGGGGGCTCCTGAGGCTGGAGGCTGGGGGAGTTCCTCCTGAGATGGCAGCGGCTCTGTAGGCGGAGGTGCTGCCGAGGGCTTGAAGAGCCTCTCCTCGAAGATGCCAGGCTCTTGGGGCTTCCGCTCGGATCCTCTTCTGGCGATGTCATCAGCCTCTTTGTTGGTGCCACGAGGTACATGCTGTAGTTCCAGACCCAGGAACCGCTTCACCATTTTGTGCACCTCCGCGAGGTACGCCTCCATGCGCATGAAGATCTCTTCCCCTCTCTAGTTCACGCACTCTACGATCTCACAGCCTAGCTCGACGAACCCAAAGAACACGAGACACAAGATTTATACTAGTTCGGGCCGCCGTTGTGGTGTAATACCCTACTCCAGTGTGGTGTGGTGGATTGCTTCTTGGGCTGAGGAAGAACAGTTACAAGGGAAGAGCAACCTCCTGAGGGGGGGTGTTCTTGTACGTGTTGAACTTGTGTGGCTCGGGATGATTTGGGTCTGAATCAGTTGCCTCCCTTGGTGGTGGATAGTCCTACTTATAGAGGTCGTGGTCCTCTTCCCAAATATTGAGCGAGAAGGGATCCCACAATGGACAAATTCGAAGGGAGACAACTAGTACAAGCTATCCTGACAAAAGTGGTCTTCGCCTGCCAAATGCTCTGGTGGTGACGCCGCCTTGGGCTCAACGGTGACCTCCGTCTTGCCGTCCTGCTGGTCTTGGTCTTATTGCACCGATATGGAAATCTTTGCATGATGCCTCGGGACTCCTCGCCTACGCTTGCCCCTTTAGCGCCAAAGAGAAAATGAGGACACTGCGCGTGCTGGTGCCCGCCTGGCGGCCGCCTGGTTCTAGTCATCATGGCTTGCGTCACAGGAACCTCACGAGGTGCCCCTAGCCTTGGTCTCTTCGCCCCTCGCGAGCTAGCCTAGGGAGGCCGCCCTTGAGGAGATCTTGCATCATCCACCTCGCACGGCTTGGCCCCTCGTGAGGGTCTTGAATGTTTGCTGGTGAAGATGGGCCGTACGGGGCCGCTGGTGGACCCATGCTACGGGCTGCAGTCAGGCAAGTCTGGGGACCCCTGTTCCCAGAATGCCGACACTAGCATCTTGAGGACGTTGTAGCCATTGTGGGTCACTGCCATGAACTTGGCCAGGGCCGGATACCCAAGGATGGCATTGTAACGCCCAGGATACAAGTTTCCATATTTGTAACTCCGACTCTTGCCTTTTCCGGAGATGCGACATGATTTTCCCTTCGTGGTTGCGTTTTTGTCTTTTTTTTGCTTTTTGTTCATGTCATGCATTTCATATCATGTCATCATGTGCATCGCATTTGCATTCGTGTTCGTCTCATGCATCCGATCATTTTTCCCGTTGTCTGTTTCGCAATCCGACACTCCGACATGCACCCGACACACCCCTCTTATCTCTTTTCATGAGCGGGAGAAAAACGTTCTCGGAATGGGCCGAGATTTGTCAAGTGGCCTTGCTACACCACCGGTAGACCCCTGTCAAATTTCGTTCCATTTGGAGGCCGTTTGATGCCCCAATGGTTAATCGGGTAACCGCCAAAGCCTCTTTGTGATGCATCCCAACACCCCTCCAAAACATCCCAATAACCCATCTAAACCATCTCCATGTTCTCTGTCGTCGGATCACGATCATGTGGGCGACAACCACACCTCATTTGGACACTCCCACCTCCTTCTACCTATAAAAATGTGATCCCCTCCGAATTTTCGCGGGTCAACCGTAACCTCCTCCTCCGCGCATCCGGACGCGTCCGTGCCACGCCGTACATATCCGCCGCCCTCAGCCACGTCGCCCAGAACAATCCCGGGGCAACACGTCATCATTGTCGCCGCCTTAACCAACTGCAACGCGCCACCTCACCCCGCCACCGTCCCACCACCACGCCGGCCCGTCTCCGGGCCCTGCTCGGCTTCGCCGATGCGCCGCCGCGCCGCCACCTCCTCCCGCGCCTCGCCGGCCGCCGCCCTCGCCGCCTGCCGGCCAGACCAACCGCGCTGCCTCGACGTCCGGCTGCGCACCTCACCGCCACCCGCTGCTGCGCCCTACCCCGCCACCACGCCGCCGCCTCGGGTCGCCACTCAGTCACCGCATGCGCGCCGCGCCTGCCGGCCGCTGCCGCTTCCCGTCGCCGGTACCCCTTGCTAGAGCTCGTTTTGGTCAGATCCACCCAGGGTGGATGAGATCCACCGGGCCATCCAACCAAAACAACACCGCGTCCCGGTTCCCTCCGTCCCGGACCTCTTCATCTGCCCGTTGACTTTCCTGAGAGGTTGATTTTCGTCTAAGTCATTTTTCCCTAATATTTTATGTCTCCTTCATCTCATCATATCTCCATGACCGTAGCTCCAAATCATGCATATGATATGTCGAAATGTTCGCTTCGTTGAGCTCATCATGTTAGAAGCATTTACATGGATGTTACTGTTCATTATGATGCCATTTTCATTGTTGCAAGAGTGCTATAAAATGTTAGCTGCTGGTTCTTATCAGATCATGATGATTTGTCATTTTTTTGCATTTGATGTGTGCATCATATGAGCATGTGGTCTACATGTGTTTTGAACTAGTACATGCCATCTTTACAGAGGTGCAAGTTTTGTATTTTTTTGATCTATGTGGTGACTAGCACAAGCATGCAAACTAGGCTCCGTGATGTTGCTGTTTTCAGGGACTTAGGATTTTGCTGTCTTTTCCTGCTGTTATATTGATGCCATGTAAAATTGATGCTACCATGAGTTCCATGCTTATTTTGAGATGCATTAGTAAGGATGTTTTGAACATGTGGTTATTCTCTATCCATTCATTCCCCTCGTTTCAATTATGGAGTACTCTAGCATGTCATTTTCTTGCTCTACTTTTGCTATAAAATGTTCCTGGGAGATTGTTAACATGTTAATCAATATTGCCATGGTTGTTGCTAGTAATCCATGCATCCTATGAACTTTATCTTGCCATGTTTAGCTTCATGAACATGTCTTCTTGCTATTTGTATGCTTATGTTGTCATGCAATGCTTTGTGGTGAGTGGTATTTGCTCGCAAAGTTGCTATCATGAATCTGTTTATGCCATGCTCTGTTTTTATCATGAATCTGTTTAGGCAAAGTTGCTATCATGAATCTGTTTATGCCATGCAATGCTTTGTGGTGAGTGGTATTTTCTCACAAAGTTGCTATCATGAATCTGTTCTTGCTATTCCTATGTTATGATAAATTGCAATTGCTCCAATGACTGAGATTATAGTTTATTAGTTTTCAATGAAGTTTATGATTCATACTTGAAATTGTGATTGAATTGTTACTCTAGCATAAGAGATCATATGATAAGAATTATATAAGTTGTTGTTCTAAGAATGATCATGATGCCCTCATGTCCGTATTTTATTTTTATCGACACCTCTATCTTTAAACATGTGGACATATTTTTCGATTTCGGCTTTCGCTTGTGGACAAGCGAGGTCTAAGCTTGGGGGAGTTGATACGTCCATTTTGCATCATGCTTTTATATCGATATTCATTGCATTATGGGCTGTTATTACACATTATGTCACAATACGTATGCCTATTATATCTATTTTACAAGGTTTACATAAAGAGGGAGAATGTCGGCAACTGGGATTGTGGGCTAGAAAAGGAGCAAATATTAGAGACCTATTCTACACAGCTCCAAAAGTCCTGAAACTTCACGGAAGTCATTTCCAGAATATATAAAAAATACTAAGTGCAAGAAGTTCCAGAGGGGGGCTACACCCTGGCCACGAGGGTGGGGGGCGCGCCCCCTACCTCGTGGGCCCCCTGGTGGCCCTCCGATGCCCATATTTTGATATATGGAGTCTTTCCTTGAGGAAAAAATCATAAGAAAGCTTTTGGGATGAGACTCCGCCGCCACGAGGCGGATCCTTGGCGGAATCAATCTAGGGCTCTGGCGGAGATGTTCTCCCGGGGAAACTTCCCTCCGGGAGGGCGAAATCATCGACATCATCATCACCAATGATCCTCTCATCGGGAGGGGGTCAATCTCCATCAACATCTTCACCAGCACCATCTCCTCTCAAACACTAGTTCATCTCTTGTATCCAATTATTGTCTCTAAGTATGGGATTGGTACCTGTGGGTTGCTAGTAGTGTTGATTACTCCTTGTAGTTGATGCTAGTTGGTTTATTTGGTGGAAGATCATATGTTCAGATCCTATATGCATATCAATACCCCTCTGATTATGAACCTGAATATGCTTTGTGAGTAGTTACGTTTGTTCCCGAGGAAATGGGAGAAGTCTTGCTATTAGTAGTGATGTGAATTTGGTATTCGTTCGATATTTTGATGAGATGTGTGTTATCTCTCCTCTAGTGGTGTTATGTGAATGTCGACTACATGACACTTCACCATTATTTGGGCCTAGAGGAAGGCATTGGGAAATAATAAGTAGATGATGGGTTGCTAGAGTGACACAAGCTTAAACCCTAGTTTATGTGTTGCTTCGTAAGGGGCTGATTTGGATCCATATGTTTCATGCTATGGTTAGGTTTACCTTAATACTTTTGTTTTAGTTGCAGATGCTTGCAATAGAGGTTAATCATAAGTGGGATGCTTGTCCAAGTAAGGACATCACCCAAGCACCGGTCCACCCACATACCAAATTATCAAAGTACCGAATGTGAATCATATGATCGTGATGAAACCTAGCTTGATGATAATTCCTATGTGTCCTCGGGAGAGCTTTTCTCTATATAAGAATCTGTCTAGGCTTGTCCTTTGCTACAAAAAGGATTGGGCCACCTTGTTGCACTATATTTACTTTTGTTACTTGTTGCTCGTTACAAATTATCTTATCAAAAAACTATCTGTTACCTATAATTTCAGTGCTTGCAGAGAATACCTTGCTAAAACCGCTTATCATTTCCTTCAGCTCCTCGTTGGGTTCGACACTCTTACTTATTGAAAGGACTATGATAGATCTCCTATACTTGTGGGTCATCAGGCACGTGGAAGCCCCCATTCCCCTCGTCCTGGTGGTGGTCGTCGTTCCTTCTTGGTGGTGGTGGTAGCAGAGGGAGGCCGACATTGCCCTGAGGACGGTCCTCACGAGGCTGGTCTCTCCAGGAGCCCTCGCAAGGATAGACTTGCCAGCGATCCTCACGAGGCTGGTCATGCCACTCCTGGCAGGGGCCGCGGTCGTCCCAATGTCCTCCACTTCTGCATCCTCCGCGGCCATAGCCTCGATCGTTACGCTCAGGGCGTCGACCGAGGCACCCGTCGCAGATGGCCTTGAGCTCCTGATAGTCATTGGTGTTGTGGCTGTGTACATTGTGGAAGACGCAAAATGGACGGCTTCTCTTGGACGACTCTGGGTGGTCGTAGCCGCGCTTCATCTCTGGTTCAGCCGCAAGCACGGCAGCCCCCTTGCGCTTCACATCCTTGACCTTGGCCTTCTTGTCTTCTAGGTCAGCCGTCGGGAGCTCGAGGAGGGAGAGGTGCCCTTCCTAAGCTCTTGCGCACTTGGTAGCCATGTTGAACATCTCCAGAGCCGTGTACAGGTCCTCGTGGATGGCGAGCTCCTCCTTCATCTTGACATCACAGATGCCATCAGAGAATGCTAAGATGATGGCTTCGTCAGAAACCTTGGCGATCTTGAGGCAAACGCTGTTGAAGCGCTGAATGTACTTCTATAGGGTCTCCCCTGACTACTGCTTGATGCGCCGCAGGTCACCCGCGGCAGGTGGGCGGTCGCGAGTGCCCTGGAAGTTGGCGACGAAATGCTCGCGCATCTCTCCCTAAGAGGAGATCGATCCGTGGGCAGATTCAGGAGCCACAAGCGCGCACCATCCTTGAGGGCCACGAGGAACTAGTTCGCCATGACCTTTTCGTCATTGCTGGCCGCCTCGATGATTACCTCGTAGAGCTGCAGGAACTCCACAGGGTCGGGGGTGCTGTCGTAATGTGGAGGCAGGTCAGGCTTGAACTTTCCTAGCCAGACGATGCTGCGTAGCTCAGGGGTGAAGGAGCGACAGCCTGCTGTGGTCACCGGAGCTCGTCATGGAGGTGGAGCCTGATCTTGGTGCTCGTGCGCCACCACTGCAGGCAGTGTGCGATCTTGACGTGGTGGTGGAGGGAGCGCTGGAGTACCTTCTTCTGCCGTTGTACCTCCCGACAGCTTTCTTATTCGTGCACGAGCGCCCGGTGTTGTGGGTCACGCCACGGGATCGTGTGTCTTGGACCAAGGGCGACGTCTTGACGGGGAGGTGGCAGAGGCGCTCCATGGGCTACGTCGCCCGCAGCAGGCGGCTAACGAGGCAGCGAGAGGGACGGTGCAGGCGAGCCCCCAGCTGCGCTGACTAGCTCGGCGATGCGGTCCATCCAGTCTTGGTAGAGGTCATCGATCGGGCGGTAGCGCAAGAGCTCACGCGCTATGAGCAAGGCTGTCTGCGCATTCGACGGGCCGTGACGAGCGTGGGACGCTAAGCCAGCCAGAGTCAGCGATAGCATGGCGGTGCGTCCGTCCCGCCGCACGGAGGGATGCTGTGACGAAGCTTACTGCTCGTGCCCCCTAGGTCGGTGATGGCGTTGGCGGCCGGTAATGGAGAACGACGGGGAGGCCCGCCGACGGGCGCCGTCTAGGTGACGAGCACGGCGAGAGCGGCTCGACGCTCAGCACAGGCTCAACGAGCATCAGCCATGGACATGGTGGAGCGGTAGCGAGTCGATCGACTGGGGAGAAGCTTCGGCGCACCCCTACGTGGCACGCCAAATGTTAGATTCTCGGCTCCGCAGACCCTTGAGAGGTTCGAACACTGGGGTGCGTATGAAGAACTCCTTCCCAACCTGCTGGCCCAACGATTCCACGGCCTTGCTCGATGAACCCAAGGGACACGAGACACAGCAGTTTATCCTGGTTCGGGCCACCTTGCGGTGTAGTACTCTACTCCAGCATTGAGGGGCTGAGGATGAACTAGTACAGTGGTTGACAGCCTCAGGAGGTGAGGTGTTCTTGAGCTCAATGAGATGGTGGGTGTGAGGATGGTCTGAATGATCCGATCCCCTCTCGGGTGGTGGCTAAGTCCTATTTGTAGTGGCCTCGGTCCTCTTCGCAAATGTCGTCGGGAAGGGATCCCACAACGGCCAAATTCAAAGGGAGACAACTAGTACAAGTTATACTGACAAAAGTAGTCTTCGCCCGCAAAGGCTTTGGTGGTTACATTGTAGTGGGCTCTGCAATGACCTCCGTCATGTTGTCCTGGCGGTCTTGGTCCCGTTGCACCAATATGGAAACCTTTGCCTGATTCCCCGGGGCTCCGGGCCTGCGCTTGCCTCCTTGGCACCAAAGGGGAAACTAGTACACTGCGCCCACTGGCGCCCGCCAGGCCTTGGTCGTCATGGCCCACGTCATGTAAACCTCGTGAGGTGCACCTTCCATTGATATCTCCACTCCTCGAGAGCCAACATAGTGAGGCTGCCCCCAGGGAGGTCTTGGTGTCGTTCGCCTCGCAAGGCTTGGCCCCTCGCGAGGGTCTTGAGTAATTGCTGCCGAAACTCGGTTGTACCGGGCCGTTGATGGAGCCATGCCATGGGTCGCAGGCAGGCAAGTCTGGGCACCCCCGTTCCCAGGATGCCAACACCCCACCAGGAGTGGCGCGATCAGCCTCGTGAGGACCGCTGGCAGGGCCAGCCTCGTGAGGGCACCTGAAGAGATCAGCCTCGCAAAGTCCATCCTCAGGGCAACGCTGGCCTTCCACCACTGGCGCCACCACCAAGAAGAAATGACGGCCACCACCAGGATGAGGGGGTTGGGGGCTTTCAATAGGCTCGCGCCATCGCTTGCATCCTAGGCGGCGCTCAGGCCTCTGCCTCCGATCGCATCTTCAAGCAGCTTGCTCGCGAGGTGAAGCTTGAGGCGACGCGTCCGCTCAGGTGGTCCAAGTACGCCATAACCTTCGACTCTTCCGACCATCTCAAGTGTGCGGCATCTTCTGGTACCGTCCCGATGCTATGCTTGCCTACCATCAGCAATGTCCTCGTTACGAAGACACTCATCGATGGTGGTGCGGGGCTGAATGCTCTCTCCGTCGAGACGTTCGACCAACTCCAGGTGCCCTACGATTAGCTGCAGCCTACCAAGCCTTTCTCAGGAGTGACTGACGGCTCAACCACCCCAATAGGGCATATCCGCCTCTCTGTCACCTTCGGCAAGCCCGACAACTACCGCACTAAGCTCATCGACATTGACGTCACCCATATTTGCCTCCCGTACAATGCCATCCTCAGATACCTGGCCCTGGCCAAGTTCATGGTAGTGACTCATCCTTGTTAAAATGTTGTCAAGATTCCAGGAAGCAGCGACATCATCATGGTCGCCTATGATGAGAAGGACGCAGTGTGCTCTCTCGAGCGTGCCTACCAGGCTATGGTGGTCGAGAACCTAGATGACGAGGGTGCGGCCTACCCTCCTGAGGTTGTCCCCAAGAAGAAGAAGATGCTGCTCTGCCAAGGACCTAAGGAGGGTGGGGCGTCCGGTGGCGGTGCCTCAAGCCCTGCGCCCACTACCAGGGCGTCTTCCCCTCTCGCATAGGAAGGCGCGCCAGCGCCCCTCTTAGGCTGGGTTCGGGGGCTCTCCTCTGGAGGGCCGCTGACCTGGCCAACGTCACGAGGGAGGCGCCCGGGCACCATGTGGAGGCGTGCTTCAACGCACGCTTCCATGAGGAAAGCACAGGGCACGGAGTGCCAGGCGCACAGGAGTTCATCACCAAGGCAATTGAGGAGCTTCCGGAGGCAATAGCTATGTGAGGCGACCGTCGCCTACCAACCGGCGCAGCTCCCTGCCCCAGTGAGGACAGTGAGCTACGCGCTGCGTCAACATCCCTAGGCTCAACATGGCCGCGTCTCAGGAGCTCTTATGGCCGTCCCGCATTGGCCGGTGCAAGGGCCCACCTCACAGCTATGTTCACATGCCTTTTGGTTTGCTAAATACATCTACCGTGCATCAGTGCCGCATGCGGGGCGTCCTGGAGGCTTAGGAGGCCAAGCACCAACCGATCCTATCGGAGGTAGCGACGGATCCTCACGAGCCCCACGAGCCTCCAGAGCGTCATGCAGTTCGGGGCCTGGGCGACTCGTGAGGAGCGGCTTCTGCAGCACGCGTCTTCAACTACTCCAACACATCTTCAGCAACAGTGCCAGGTGACAATTTTGGTTCGTTCAGTTGGGGGTGCCCCTCGGGCTGCATTACCCCCAAGTCGTGTGGGTTCATCCCTGTGGCATGTATCGTTATTGCATCTCCTAGAACTGGCTCTACCCTTTGACCATGAGTTGCTTTATTATTATCACATGCCTGTCGGGTGGTTCATCGCCATGAGCATCGTACGCCCTTGCAAACCCACCATCGACCACCTCATGATTAAGGATTGGCACGGCGTCTGTGCTCGGGTTCGTCCCTACAGTGTTGCTAAACCCTAGTGGCTGAGCTCTAGCTCAAGGGCCATCCCCCATGCACGTCACCTCCCATGGTCCTTGGTGCCTTGTTCTCGCATGAGCTAATCGAGCGCGGATAAGCTAGGACGCGCGACCTGGTGCGTCGCCACCATGGGAGCCACGCGCTGGTTGTCTTTCTTCAGGACATTCGCATGAGAATACTGGGCACGACGTCTGTGCTCTGTTTCGTCCTTGCAACATCGACAAACCCAATGGCTAAGCTCTGTCTAGCGGGCTGGCCCCATTCACGTCACATCCTGGGGTCATTGGTGTTTGGCCTTCTCATGCGATAACCTCAGGAGATTCACCCGCATAGGTCGCCTAACCTTCTCATAGGACTATCACAAGTGTTGCAGATCAAATTCAAGCCTCGGCGGAAGCCTCGGCCTGGCTCCAGGCCTCCTTGACTGTCGAGTCGGCCTGAAGCCACCCCGAGACCAGCCCCAGACACCCTGCTGCCATGCGCCGGTCGGTGCCCTGAAGGTCAGCTCGAAGCCGGTCCAGCGTCGCGAAGGCATCATCCATGGTGCTGGGCATGGTGGAAGAGTCGCGGCATGCTAACATGACAGCCTGGTAAGTGGGCGGCGCTAGCGCATTGGTCGGCCAAGCAGTAGTAAGGACGACCGGGGGCTCTAGAGCCCTCGGACCCCAGCGGGTGCGATGGACACGGGTGCATCCAGAACCAGACCAGCCGGGGAGGCGGGCTTCTCCTGAGGCTAGGCCCCCAAGCCTCAGGAGGCCGACCCCATCACGGAAGGACGTGAGGCGGCCTCTTCCTTCAATACCGGGGTCGTCGTAGCCACGGCCAGAGACGAAACTTGAAGCAGAAAAGGCACGAAATTATTTTGCAAGTGTGTTTAAGGGTGATTCCAAAATAGTGGAATATTGGGAGAATATTTTATAAATAGAAATAACCATGTGAATTCCCTCGATTTAAATAGATCAATGATCTATGCAATTTATTTAGTTGAGTTTAAAAAAAGGGGTGCATGATGACATGATGCAATGCAAATGATGCTATGAAGAATGAAACAACAAATAAAACCCACGGCGAAACTCGGAATCCATGGAAGGCATCTGGAGCGTCGGCCTCGGGCTATTAAAACTCTCCTCCACTTAGAAGAGATCTCGCCCCAAGATCTAGGGATGGCAAATAGAAGAGGAAGAGAATATAAAAAACTAAGTTGCTTCTTCGACAAACGAGTGAAACCATGAATTGCAAAGACATGAAAAGAACCAAGGGGCAAGGGTGAATTGAAACCACTCTGGTTGAAATGAGATATCCAATTAATGCACAATAACGAATTTGGGTAGTACTCCGGTTGACAAGAGGAGCAAAACTTGATAAGATGAAAAGAAATTGAAGAGATGACACAACATTCCAGTTAAATGTATAAGCAAAGAAAAGAACATGATCTTGGCTAATCGAGATGATGGGACGAAGAGAGCAACATCACAATGCCTCCAGAAGAAATGAGAGAATGGAATCAAAGAACGGAGAAGAAAACAACATTTTCTACCTGAAATGAATTACAGAGATCATCCTTAAAAAGAAGGATTGAGCGGTGTTGTTTGAAAACCAGCAACGAAAAGAATAAGCTTGTAGTGGGCTTATGAAAAACATCTCAAAATTAGGGGTGAAATTCTGCTACTGACGGGAACAATTGTTTGCTTGACATCAATGAAGAGATGAAAACTTATTTCACCGAGAGGATAGGAGAAAACTTGGATGATTGATAAGCACCACAATAGAAACATTCCTTAGGGAAGGCTTTAGCTGAAATATAACCCAAGATAACTCCAACAAAGAGATTGCTCGTTAGAAAAGATCTCATGAACGGAGGTGAAATGATGGTTTTAAAATATCTCATTCATGACAACTTGTGAATCATGAAACATGAAGAAAAATTGTCAAGAACGACATAAAATCACCCCAAAGATAGGATAGAAAGAATTGCACTTTGGAATGCAAGAAGAATACTTCCATGATGAACTCCGGTAAGAAAAGAAATGGTCAAACGAAAGGAAAGTTGAAAAGAACAAGATGAAGCCTTGTAATGATTTGAAATTGTTATCACGAACAAACTCCAGTAGAAAGAAATTAATCATCTCGAGGAAACAAGAATAAGAATTATGTCATGCTTACCCTTCATCATATTCAATTGGTGACAAGAAACAGATAGACATGTTCTTATTGTTCTTGAAACAATTGCGGAGAGATATAGCGCACACTTGAGAAAATCTTTAATGAATCATTGGTAGGATTTGGGGAAGAACGAACGAATTGATATGACAACCAAGGAAGAGAACACTTGAACGAACCACTGTAAGCAACTGAAACGAACGAAGAAAAGAAACAAAACATCGGGAAGAATTAGAGAAGGAACTATGATACTTGAGGGAATTTAGATATGAGTGAACGAAGAGATCATGAACTGATTAGATGATATTTGAATGATGCACTGGTCGGTAGAATTGGGGAATGAGACCTGAATGTTGCGAATGATTAAATATTCTGAAAAGTATGGCCTTCGAATGATCGAGAAAGGAAAGAAACTCCTGAAATGCGTCATATGGGTGAAAAGAATTCTCACAATCGAATACAATTGTGAGGGTGACATGAAGCTAGAACCTTGAATCTTCAAGAGACCGGACCAAGATTTAGGAAAAGTTCTTCTTCGGTCTTCGAATGTTGAGAATGATGATGAGAACCACCATGACAATTGATGAGACACTCCGGAACAAATAAGAATAGAAAGGTTGAGCCAAAGATGAAAATGTTTTGAAAGCAATCTTGGAGAAGGCATCTGACTAACGACAATTCATTCCTTCGTCAAACATGGGAAATAATTTGAGAATAGCTCCGGAAAAATTAGAAGAGTCAGGTAAGATCCTGAGGAAAGACCTGTGGTTTAGGGCCCACTCAAAAGAAACACTGTTGGAACGAATGCTTATGAAGAGATTATGCACCAGGAAGATTTGAATGGCCTGAATGAGGTAACAACCTCGAGATAGCTTGAACGGATTTAAAATGGAAAACACAAATCTTCAGATATATCTTCAACACTCCGGAAGAAATGAATAGCAAGAGGTGAATGATTGAGAGATGCAGTGGTATGAGAAATCATTTTAAATGAGGAAAGGGATGTGATCAACACCGATGGCATGAATTTAGTCCACTGGAGAAGAAAAGATAATGAAGAATGATAAACTTGTAACTCCTGGTCATCTTCGTGAGAATCACCGGGTAAGAACATTGATTGAAAATAATGAAGAGACTTCACATGAATAAATTTGATACTTGATTAAGAAATATGAATCCTTGAAGAAAAATGGTGGGAAGGTGGAAAAACAAAGGCAACATGGAACGGGTAGAACGGACACCGTTGAGTAAACTGAAAATTGATCTTGCAAATGGAGAAAATGACAGGATCATCTTAAAGAGAAGCACACCAGTTGGAAGAAAATTAATGGCATGACAAACTTGAAGATAAAGACGGATTAGCACTCCCATAGAAATATAAGAACACCACTTAGAAAAAAGGGAAAATCAACACTTGACTTCGAAGCAACTCGAATACCACATCCAAAACAAAACAATGGATTTGGCTTGCGGAATAAGCTGGAACAAACATATGATAGAGATTACACAATCCCATATCATGCATCTGTCGGAAAGATATTCTAGGCAACTACTTCAATTCCCACCTAAAAACTCCTGAAATTTTCTTGTTATGCAATCTGGTTTTGGGGATACAGGGAGGCACAAATATCTCACAAAACTAACAAATCCTATACTCCCTCAATAGATAACCAAGAAAACCTTGGAAATTGTATACCTCGGACCTTTGAAAACATCTGATATACTAGGTTTGGCAATACATCTGATCGCTCTCACCACAAAGAGCATAGAAGCGTTTTCGATGTCGGCGTCCTCTGGTATTCCGGAACTGAAACGATAGCACTGTGATGAAAACACCATGGAGCTCAACTCCCTAGGACACTGCCACAACCCATAAAAGTTAGGATGCACCAAGACAGAATCACCATCACAATGATATCGAAGTGATTCCACAATACCCACATGATCCTAAAAAAATTGAGTGAAAAAGGAGATTGATGGATCCAACACACCTACGTCAAGAGTCCTCACCAGAGCGACGGACAGGATGAGAAGTAAAAATAATTCCAACTCTCTGATATAAATAAGACTCACAATAGTTTTTCTTTCTAGACTCAACAATGGCAGCGGTTCAGTCAATCACGGGGGCTCCTACGGTCGGTAAGACTCTGATGCAAACTTGTAGCGTCCAAGATGAGATTCTATCCCAATCACGTGATGAACTCATGATTGGGGCACAACCGCATTTCGAGCACATAGCAAGGTGGATATCATTACAACATACCATGTACTGAATAGATGACAATACAAGATAAAGGCTTACTCTCGCCACAAGTTACAACATGAAGACAACTGTTCAACAATACATAGCAATCATCATACAAAAGAACAGGATCTGACCATGGATGAAATCAAACGAAAAAGAAGAACGACATCCACCGTACTAATTCCAGGCATCCGACCCGGAACCTATTCCCTTGATCGAAGAAGAAGCGGAAGAAGAACTCCAAACAATCAATCATCTTTCTCATGTCAGAGCACCGCTTTACCTGTACCTACAACTGTTGTTGTAGTAATCTGTGAGTCACGAGGACTCGTTAATCCCATTACCATGGGTATCAAAAACTAGCAGAGCTTAATGGGTATGGAATGGATAAGTGGTGAGGTTGCAGCAGCACTAAGCATTGTAAGGTGGCTACCTTACGAGTACAAGAATAAGATGAGAAACTACGCAACGGTCACAAACTAGTAATGATCAATAAGTGATCATGAACTACTTACGTTCAAACATAACCCAATTGTGTTCTCTTCTCTAACTCACCCAAAAAGAGACAGACACTGTTACGCACGCGGTTGGTGTATTTTAATTAAGTTTAGTTAAAGTTCACTACAACCAAATATTAAAAACTCCCATCTGGCACATAACCGCGGGAATGGCTCTCGAAAGTTGAAACCCTGCAGGGCTGTCCCAACTTAGCCCATTACAAGCTCTCACGATTAATGGAGGAAAATCCTCCTCCTGGAAAACCCGATCGAACTCGGAATCCCGGTTCACAAGACATTTTGACAATGGTAAAACAAAACCAGTAGACCTCTCGATGTGCCGACAAATCCCGATAGGAGCCGCACGTATCTCGTTCTCAGGGGAAAGCGGACGGGCAAGACATCGCCCAGTTTGGACCAGCAGCAACAGCACTGGCCCCTGTATTTTGTTGAATTAAGAATCCTCGGGGACACGATCCCCAAGGCCAATTAATTAATTATCAGTATTTATTACGTTGGCAAATGTAAAAACCAAAGTTGGACCTTGCTGGAAGAGTTTTATTCAAAGCGAACTGTCAAGGGGGGCCCATAAACCCCGACCGTGTTAGGAACACAAATCAAGAAACATAACACCGGTATGACGAAAACTAGGGCGACAAGAGTGGAACAAAACACCAGGCAAAAGGCCGATCCTTCCACCCTTAACCAAGTATATAGATGCATTAACTAAATAAGAAATATTGTGATATGCCATGATATCCATGTCCCAACAAGGAACAACCTGCAACTGCACCTGCAACTAGCAACGCTATAAGAGGGGCTGAGCAAAGAGTTAACATAGCCAAACAACAGTTTGCTGGGATGGTGGAAAAGGTTAGAGGCTATCATGGCAATTGGGGAGGCTTGATCAACAAATGGTAGGTAGCGGAACATAGCGATAGCATCGAGATAACTAGCAAAGCAAAGATAGTAGTTGTATCTAGGGTAACAATCATCTTGCCTGAAATCCCGCTAGGAACAAGACTGAATCCATGAAGAAGATGAACCACCGTAATCAAATGAATACTCACAATCACAACATAACAGGAACTATAAAGAAGAAGCAACAGCGGAAAGAAGCAAACAACATGGTAAACAACCATCACATAAACATGGCATGATGCATTTCCGGTTTAATGAGGCATGGCATGGAAAAGTGCAACAAACAATACTACAAATTAAGTGGAGCCCAATATGCAACGAGTTTCATATTGACAAAACACCACATTCAATTATTTAGTTCACTCTCGTTTATGTATATGACAAGACTAAATGTTGGTTAACAGGCAAGTTTAAATGGTGCCGGAAACATCAAACAATAATCCCGTTTAAACCCCACATGTCGTTTAGAAAATTAATGCAAACAACAATTTAAACATCTTAAATGTTGTTATCATGATGCGGATGACATGCACAAGTTTTATCATGATGTGGATGACATGCACAATTTAAACATCTTAAATGTTGTTATCATGATGCGGATGACATGCCGAAGTCGTACACAGGTCATAGTGGTACATGGCAAATTCCACGAGGGCGGTCTTGGCGTGCAACGAGCAATGGCGCGATGTATAGGTGTAGCGGTGGTATTGGCATCCAGCGACAGCAGTATAGGAAGGCAAGGGCATGGCCGATGGTGAGGTTGTAGTGGGCCTTTGGCCTGAACTCCAGCGACAGGACGACGGGGAACAGTGAGATCCGAGGCGGAGAAGGTCGGGGCAAGCTAGACCTAGCTAGAGTAGGGGCGGAGGCAGCAGGGCGAGCTCGACGGAGGCACGATAAGAACTTGGCGCTCGATGCGGGGGCAACAGGGTCCTTCACGGTAGCGCGGAGGTCGTGGGAGGCCGGAGCACAGGAGGAGGAAGGGCTCTGGGGAACGGGACGTCGAGGGCGAGCAGGGTTGAGGGCAGCAAAGCTTGGAGCAGATCAGGGCCAGCCATGGCGTCGGGGCTTCGTCCAGAGGAGGCAGTGCCTCGGCGGCTGCAGCTGCTGGCTCCTGGAGCGGCGGAGCGGCGGGGACCCGCGAAGTGGCACCCCAGTGGTCGTGCTTGTGAGGATGAGGTCGGATGAGAGGGCCGATACGAAGAGAGAGTGGGGTTCGGTCATGGGGAATAGGAGGCGGCGCTACGGGAGGAAGCAGGGGATCAATAGGAGGGAGACGAGTGGAGGGGAAAGGAGATCAAGGATTTGACGACTCTGCGGGAAGTGAGAGGGAGAGGTCGCGAGGAGGGCTTCAGGCTAGGGTTTAGGTGCGGCTGGGCCTAGGTGGGACTTGGGAAAATAGGCGGGCCTGGCTGATGGGCTTTCTTCTTTCTCTCTCACTTATTTTGTATAGTAGAAAAGCATCATAGGGAAGAAAAAGGAAGAAAGGTTTAGTGAGGGACTCCTGGATTAGGGGGTGTTCGGATAGCCGGACTATACCTTCAGCCGGACTCCTGGACTATGAAGATACAAGATTAAAGACTTCGTCTCGTGTCCGGAAGGGACTTTCCTTGGCGTGGAAGGCAAGCTTGGCAATACGGATATGTAGATCTCCTACCATTGTAACCGACTTTGTGTAACCCTAACCCTCTCCGGTGTCTATATAAACCGGAGAGATTTAGTCCGTAGGACAACATACAGAACAACAATCATACCATAGGCTAGCTTCTAGGGTTTAGCCTCTCCGATCTCGTGGTAGATCTACTCTTATACTACCCATATCATCAATATTAATCAAGCAGGACGTAGGGTTTTACCTCCATCAAGAGGGCCCGAACCTGGGTAAAACTTCATGTCCCTTGCCTCCTGTTACCATCCGGCCTAGACGCACAGTTCGGGACCCCCTACCCGAGATCCGCCAGTTTTGACACCGACATTGGTGCTTTCATTGAGAGTTGCTCTGTGTCGTCGCCGTCAGGCTCGATGGCTCCTACGATCATCAATAGCGATGCAGTCCAGGGTGAGACCTTCCTCCCTGGACAGATCTTCGTCTTCGGCGGCTTCGCACTGCGGGCCAATTCACTTGGCCATCTGGAGCAGATCGAAAGCTATGCCCCTGGCCGTCAGGTTAGATTTGGAAGTTTAAACTACACGGCTGACATCCGCGGTGACTTGATCTTCGACGGATTCGAGCCACTGCCGAGCGTGCTGCACTGTCACGACGAGCATGATCTAGCTCTGCCACCGAACAGTGCCCTGGAGGCCGCACCCGCATCGGCTTCGACCCTTAATTCGGAGCCAACTGCGCTGATCGAGGACGAGTGGTTGGACACCGCCTCGGGGGCTGCAATCCCAATGGCGATCAAGCCAAACACCAGCCCCGCACTCCGCGAGACTCGTGACTCCAAGGAGCCGGACTCCCCTCCGGACTCTGAACCATTCGCGCCCCTACCAATCGAATCTGATTGGGCGTCGATCATGGAGTTTACTGCCGCGGACATTTTTCAGCACTCGCCCTTCGGCGATATTATGAAATCACTAAAGTCTCTCTCTTTATCAGGAGAGCCCTGGCCGGACTGCGGTCAGCAAGGTTAGGATACGGACGATGAAGAAATTCAAAGCCCACCCACCACCCACTGTGTAGCCACTGTCGACGATTTAACCGACATGCTCGATTTAGACTCCGAAGACATCGACGGTATGCACGCCGATGAAGGAGACGATGAAGAACCAGCGCCTATTGGGCCCTGGAACACCACCTCGTCATATGACGTATACATGGTGGACGCACCAAAAAATGACGACGAGGAGCGGAAGGACGCACCGAAGGCTTGTTCCCTCGAAAAGCAGTCAAAGCGGCGACGCAAGCGCCGCCCCAAATCCCGCCTCGACAGAAATAGCGATCACACAGACCCAGCGCTGGAGTAGGGCGAACCACTGCCGAACAACGGCAATCCGGATAATCAAACCGAACAAACAAATTCTATCAAGGATAATGGTCCGAACGACATAACGCTGGACAGGAACCCGGAGCAGCAGAATGCCCGTAAAAGGCTTGTTGCCACTGCGAGGAGTCTTAAAAAGCAGAAGCAAAGGCTCAAGGCCGCGCAAGACACACTCCAAATCAGATGGAGTAAAATACTCAACACAGCAGCAAGGTACGGCGACAATCACCCCTCCAAGAGCTACCCAAAGCAAAAGCTGCTACCCGAATTCGATGAGGAGGCCTCAGACCCCCCACAACCAAATATCAAAGCAGCCACCTGGTCGGATAGACTCCCCTCTACCAACACAGAGTAGCATACAACGCCGCTCACAATACAACACGCGACCCATGCGAGGGCTCGCACCCAAAGGATGGTGCAACAAGATCCATCTATGGACCACGCAAGCGCGCCCCAACATACAATGCAACACAACAAACATCCGAACAACGCGGCACACCCAGCTACAGGGGTGCCGCACACCCCCTATGTTTCATCGATGAGGTGCTGGACCATGAATTTCCAGAGGGATTCAAGCCCGTAAACATAGAGGCATACGAAGGAACAACAGACACCGGAGTCTGGATTGAGGACTACATTCTTCATATCCATATGGCTCGAGGAGATGATCTCCACGCCATCAAGTACTTACCACTCAAGCTCAAAGGGCCAGCTCGTCACTAGCTCAAAGGCGTCCCCGAAAGCTCCATTGGAAGTTGGGAAGAGCTCGAAGACGCCTTTCGGGCAAATTTTCAAGGGACTTATGTCCGACCTCCGGATGCGGACGATTTGAGTCATATAACTCAACAGCCCGGAGAGTCAGCCCGAAAGCTTTGGAACAATTTTCTTACTAAAAAGAACCAGATTGTCGACTGTCCGGACGCCGAAGCCTTGACAGCTTTCAAGCATAGCGTCCGTGATGAATGGCTCGCCAGACACCTCGGCCAAAATAAGCCGAGAACGATGGCCGCATTAACAAACCTCATGACCCGCTTTTGCGCGGGTGAGGACAGCTGGCTAGCTAGATGCAGCACCACCGACCCCACTACATCTGAAGTTAGAGATGGAAACGGGAAATCACGGCACAACAGCAATAACAAACGCCAGAATAAAGAAGACATCACGAAGGGCACGGCAGTAAATGCCGGATTCAAAAGCTCTCGGCCAGGTCAAAAGCCGCCCCCTAAGGGCACCAGGGATGAAATGTCCATCCTTAACAAAATTCTAGACCAAGTATGTTAGATCCATGGTACCCCTGGTAAACCTGCTAATCATACCCACAGAGAATGTTGGGTCTTCAAGCAGTCCGGCAAGCTCAACACCGTACACAAGGGGGAGGATACACCAAGTGAAGTCGAGGACGAGCCTCCCAAGCAAGACACGGGGGAACAAAAGAAATTTCCACCAGAAGTCAAAACAGTAAACGTGTTACACGTGATCAAGGGAAAAAACAACACGGCACTCCCAGGAAAATATACCCAAGTGCATGTCACCGCGAAGTCCTGCCACTGGTCGTCTCAACCGATCACTTTCGACCATCGCGATTACTCAGCAAGTATCCGACACACAGGATGGGCTGCCCTGGTATTAGACCCAGTAATTGGCGGATATCACTTCACACGAGTCTTGATGGACGGCGGCAGCAGCCTAAACCTAATATATCAGGATACAATCCGCGGGATGGGGTTAGACCCAACACAAATTCGCCATAGCAATACTACCTTTAAAGGAGTAACGCCAGGCCCAGGGGCTCATTGTATGGGCTCCCTCCTACTACAGGTTATATTCGGCTCCCCCGATAACTTCCGTCGCGAGCATTTAACCTTCCAGATCGCTCCATTTCAAAGTGGCTATTAAGCATTGCTCGGACGCGAAGCTTTCGCTCGCTTTAATGCAATACCACACTATGCCTCCCTCACACTCAAGATGCCCGGTCCACGTGGCATCATTTCAGTGCACGGAAATATCAAGCGATCTCTGCGCGCCGAAGAGAATGAGGCTGCCTGGGAAGCCGCACACTAAAGGCGCCCGAACCAGCGAAAGCATCAAATAGGTCGTCAAGACCTCAGACACAACTAATCGAGTCCAGCGCCGCTACTTATACCGAATAAATGGTCACACCCCTATTTGTCAATACAAGGGGCTCAACGCGCTGACAAGTGGCAATTTCTTCTAATCTTGAGTTATACATGGTTTCTTTAAAAAACTATCTTTTTGCACGACAACTTTTTCACTTAACTTCCTATCTTTTATAGACGATCATCGTGCCACACCCGTCCAGGATACGGCACAACGGAGACACAGGCGCAGACGTGCAGCAGGGACCCGCTCCAAGGATTCTTTTTAGATTAAGACCCTGCGTAAACCTTTTTTACTGTCTCTTGTTGATACATATCCACTGTTGAGAAGGATGCTGACGTCTTGGCATGTGGCCATGCCAGAACAATGCACATACCTGGACACAAGGGGCTTCTTACAAAGGCCATTATTTAGGCCCGTTTTATACCACAAAGACCGAATACCTTAGGGAGTGTTTGGCATCGCGAGTTTGGCCCTATATGCATCAGCTCCGAATCGTTGTCTTTGGTCAAATGTTGGGTTTGCCCGGCTCCTGTGTTTTGGTGCCTTATGTTCCGCTTTACCGGCTAAGGTAGCACCAGGAGAACTACTGCGATTGTGCCCTGGTTCATCCGGACGAGCACCTCAGTAGAGAAAGCCGAAAACTGATTGTCATGATATAGCGTGAGACTGGTCAACCACTCGATGACCTATGGGAATGTTAGAATTCCTCCGCCTTAACGAAGGGCCGTTTTTCGGCCAGGCATGTACGCACCCTGGGATCGGGAGAGTGCGGAGCCACCAGGGGCTATCTAGTAGCCCCACTGTCAAACTCCTATGGCTAAGTGAAAGTGTTAAAGCATTATAGTCCAGTTGCCTCGCTCGCTCCGCTATCACCTCCTTAATAGGACCAATACGTTGGGTTAAGTGTGAATGCGTCTTTTTGCGAGCACCTCCGCATTATATGCGTGGGGGTTGAAGCCGACGACTGCAATCTTTCAGGTTATACACATGTATACATAAACGGCCGCCCAGGAGGCATCATATTACTTTCCGGCAAAAGTATAAAAATAGCCTTATAAAAATTTATAAAAGCATTTCGCTTACAATGAGATTACATATCACTCAAACATAATATTTTTTGAGCACTGGGTCTCTATAAAACGAGCACCCTCAAGAACTTCTTCAAAGTAGTGCTCAGTAGCCCTTCGACCTATGGCCGAATCCCGCGCTGCAACAGTGGTAGCATCCATCTCCGCCCAGTATGCTTTAACACGGGCAAAGGCCATCCGTGCGCCCTCTATGCACGCCGACCTCTTCATCGCATTAATGCGCGGCACCACGTCAAGGAACTGCTGCACCAAGCTGAAATAGCTGTTCGGTTTTGACCTTTCCGGCCATAGCTGATCCACAACAGACCTCATGGAGAGTCCGGACAACCTATTTAGTTCGGCCCATTCGGCTAATTGGTCAGTCAATGAAAGCAGACGCTCGGGAGAATGGAATTGTCTCCAAAACAGCTGGTCTACTTCGCAGTCCGTCTGACCCTGGAAGTACTTGGCCGCATCGGCAGCGCTCGTCGCCAAATCCATATACACATCCTCCGAACTCCACAGCCGATCCAGAGGGGCATAACGTGGATCTCCTAACTTCCTCCGCAACATAAAGGATTTCCCAGCTACAATATCCCCGGCTTCCCGCAGCTCCTCCTTCTTTGCCCTCATAGCAGAGGAGAGGTCTTTTCTCGTCGCAGCAGCCTTCTCAAGGTCCGATGCCTTCGCTTGGTTTTCCTTTTCAAGAACCAGGCAACGGTCGGCAGCGGCTTTTAATTCTATGGCCATCTTGGCCATCTTGTCTCGGCTCTCGCCATGCGCAGCCTTCTCGGCTCGCAACTCTTCGGCCGCCTTCAAAGCAGCCGCATTACCCAACCTCGCTTGTTCCTTGGCTCGGGCAAGTTCTGCCCGCAAGGCTTCAACAGTGGCAGCTCCATCTGCAGTCACAACATATTAAAGATACTAGCATTATGCTGCTCTTCCTATGTGGCGTTTACCAGATAATGACACTTACCCTGTGTCTCGTCAAGCCTTTTGTTAACAAGCTCAATGTCGGCGTCTGCCGCATCCAACTGCCGTTCTAAATGGGCAAACTCACTAGTCCGGCTAGCCACCGGAGCTTCCATCACCTGCACATAGAGGCAGTATGGTTATTACCTGGGAATATGACCCTCTGTTCGTCGTCGTTTCTGACGACAACCTGAGTCTTAGGGGCTACTATCTACACCAGGGCACACCTAACATGTGCAGGACTATCATACATTCTTTTACGTACCTCAAATCCTGTCAATAGACTCATAAAAGCTTCATGCAATCCGCTTTCGGCGGACGAGATTCTCTCCATCACCGTATTCATCAGCACACGGTGTTCATCTGAGATGGCCGCTCGCCCCACCAACTCCCTCAGAACATCTGATCGCACACTAGACGGTGTCGGACTCTTTTGTCTGCTCTCTTCGGGAGCCGGACACTGGGAGCTTCGGGGGTCACTGGGATTATCTTCTGGCCTCACCAGACTCGGAGGGGCCCTCCGTGACGACACTTCAGGGTCGCCCGCTTCCAGAGCGGAGGAGTCTGGAGGAGGCGTTTCGCTCTCCATCATCTCTGGAAGAAGATCCCCCGAAGACGAGCTCATTTGAGAGGGGCTAAGGCCCGAACTGCAAAGATATATGCGGTGGTTATTTTCTCAGAAGAAAAAGATGGCATATCTGTACTATTAAAGTATTTTGGGTCACTTACGACTCGCGGAGATTCGGAAGCCGAAGCTTCCAAACGGGAGAAGAAGTCTCCCACAGAGGGTCCTATCTTGGGGGTGCTGTTGCCGCACAAAGTCCGCGGGGGGATCTTCTGGTCGTCTTCCTTCATGGAGATGCTTGCTCCCTCGGTTAGAATGGGCAGCGTTGGGGGCCCGCGTCGGCCCATATTATCCTCCACAGTATCTTCCTTCAAGGGCACGGCGCGGTCTGGAGCATCTTTTCCAATACCGGATTTTCCAAACCCTCAGGGAGGGGGGCCGAACACCGAATCAACTTCGCCTTTGTTAGCCAGTCCTGGTCAAAAAGCAAACTCTCAGAAATAACTTCGTAACAAGGGAGAGATAGTATGTTCGGCCGGAAGATGCCTTACCTGTTCGGCGGCGCGGTTACTACTCAGGCCCACGTCCTCGGTAATTTCCGAACACTCCACCTGAGGTCCGAAGAATGACTTGTACATCTCCTCGTGCGTCAGGCCGAGAAAAATTTGAATGACACGCGGTCCCTCGGGATTGAACTCCCACAAGCGAAGAGGCCGGCATTTGCAAGGCTGGACTTGACGAACTAGCATAACTTGTATTACCGCTACCAAACTGAAATCTCCATTGAAGAGATCTCGAATGCGGCTTTGCAGTATAGTCACGTCCATGGCTGGACCCCAGCTCATACCTCTGCTGATCCCTGACATCAGTTGTGGTGGAGGGCCCGAGCGGAAAACAGGGGCGGCCGCCCACATGGCACTTCTAGGAGCCGTGATGTAGAACCACTCCTATTGCCACAATTCAGACACCTCTGGGATGGAACCTTTGGGCCACGGAGCTCCCATCATCTTGCGTATTGAGGCACCTCCACACGCTGCATGTTGCCCCTCGATCATCTTCAGCTTTACTTCAAAGGCCTTGAGCCATAGGCCAAAGTGAGGGGTAACCCAGAGGAAGGCCTCGCACACGACAATAAATGTCGTGATATGAAGAAAGGAGTCCGGAGCTAGATCATGGAAGTCTATCCTGTAATAAAACATCAAACCCCTGACGAAAGGATCCAGAGCAAGGCCTAGACCTCAGAGGAAGTGGGAGACGAACACGACGTTCTCGTTGGGTTTGGGGGTGGGGACGGCCTGCCCTCGGGGAGGCAGCCGATGCAAAATCTCGGCGGTCAGATATCTGGCCTCCCTCAACTTTTTGATGTCTTCTTCCGTGATGGAGGAAGTGAAAGTGCGTTATATCGACTAGAGGGTGGTGAATAGGCAATTTTTATGAAAGTCTTCAAAACGTGGAAGTTATGAAGACAAACGATAGAAATAAACCTATTACCCTACAACGGAAGGTAGACTACACTAGGCAAGCCATAGTCAAATATTCAATGGAGTGAAAGCACAATGACTAATAGCAGCAATGTAGTAAGGATCGGGTAGGAAGATATTATGAAGCCAAACAGAACATGCAGTCACTCAGTGAAGATAAAAGATAGTGCAATCATACAATGACTTCACAAGGAGTAACAGTAAGTAAAGAGAAGGGAAGGATGAAACTAGTGACTCGTTGAAGACAATGATTTGTTGGACCAGTTCCAGTTGCTGTGACAACTGTACGTCTGGTTAGGGCGGCTAGGTATTTAAACCTGAGGACACACAGTCCCGGACACCCAGTCCTAAACACGCAGCTCAGGACACGCAGTCCTCACCGTATTCCCCTTGAGCTAAGGTCACACAGACCTCACCCAATCACTCTGGTAAGTCTTCAAGGTAGACTCCCAAACCTTCACAGACTTCGTTCACCAGCGATCCACAATGTCTCTTGGATGCTCAGAACGCGATGCCTAACCGGCTGGAGGATTCATAGTCCTCGAGTGTAATAAGTCTTCCGATCACACAGACAAGAAGACTTAAGTGATGCCTAATTCTCTTTGGCTCTGGGTGGTTAGGGCTTTATCCTCGCAAGGAATTCTCTCTCGAAGGCTTCGAGGTGGGTTGCTCTCAAACGACAAAAGCCATACACTAACTCTGAGCAGCCAACCATTTATGGTTGTAGGGGGTGGGCTATTTATAGCCACTAGGCAACCCGACCTGATTTGTCCGAAATGACCCTGGGTCACTAAGGAACTGACACGTGTTCCAACGGTCAGATTTCAAACTCACACGGCAACTTTACTTGGGCTACAAGCAAAGCTGACTTGTCCGACTCTGGACAAGATTCGCTCTCATAGTCTTCACTCGAAGACATAGGTTTTGGTTAAGCATCACTTCAGTCATTCTGACTGGTTCTCTTGGACCCCACTTAACAGTACGGTGGTTCCTATGACTCAACAAAGAAGAAAATGAACTACGAAAGATCTAAGTCTTCGAGCTCCATAGGCTTCATGCGATGTCTTCTCTTGTCATAGTCTTCAATGTGAATATCTTCATATACCACCTTTGACTTCAATGTCTTCATACATTTTTAGGGGTCATCTCTGGTAGGAAAACCAAATCAATGAGGGACTTCTTCCTGTGTTATCCTGCAATTCTCACAAACACGTTAGTCCCTCAACTAGGTTTGTCGTCAATACTCCACAACCAACTAGGGGTGGAACTAGATGCACTTACAATCTCCCCCTTTTTGGTGATTGATGACAAACTAGTTGAAGTTTTCAACGGGGAATATAATATGTGAAATTGTAAAGGATAAGGAATTGTCTTCACAAGTTGCAAGGGCTCCCCCTGAAGATGTGCGTATAAGTAATTTGCTTTTGGAATGCAAATGCACATGGCAGGTTGTGCTTGTGGAGATCCTCTTCAACTTATGATGACAATCCACTATGCATGTGAAGGTATGTGAAGATAAAGACATGCATAATGGAAAATGGACGTCTGCAAAATGATCTAAGTGCGGAATTTATCATCGCATCACAAAGTGGAAAATAAGTAGCAGACGACCATCGAGTTTAAGTGTTACAACTCAAAGAACCAAATGTATCAAAATGAGAGTTGTAAACACGAAGCAAAATATGAAGCACCCGCCCATATGGACCCGCTTGAAGACTATCAAACTCATATGCTTCTCACCCTTTTATCAGTAAGGACCAAAAAGGTTTGAAGACATAGAGCATCTACTCGTTCCCATGAAGAGTAGGTGAAGCAGCAGGGTCGTCGGTGGTGTTCGGTGGTGCAGAAGAGCTTGGAGGAGTGTCGAAGCGTGCTGAAGGAGGTGGCGGTGAAGTAGCATTCTCTTCATCCTCGATCACTCTGGCATTCACAGTTGCAGCAGAGGAAGAGAACTCAGAGTCTTCAAGAGATGGAATTCGTCGCAGCACTGCCCTTCGAGGAGGTGTGGAGTCAAACTTGAAGCGCTCAGAGAAGCCATCCTCTTGAAGATCATCTTCAAAACACATCAGCGTCAGCCCTTTCCATGTGCGTCGAGAAGTTTCATGGGCAACAAAGGCATTCTTGGTGGCAAGATTGCGAATGCGATTAACATCCACCAAGAGGCTTTGCATTCGACGGTTCAGCCAGTCATGATGCCTATCCTGTTTCTGATGAAGAGCCACAAGAAGCTCTCGGTCATTGAGAACACGAGTGCGCTTCTTGGGTCGTGGGGCAGTTGTACTGTCAGTGGCTTCAGTGAGAGCAGGATGCGGTGCACGTGTAGTGCTAGCCAAAGGATACACACGAGTGACTGCTTCAACTCCTTCAATTTTATGAGAAAAACTTTGATGCTCTGCCTTCTGAAGACTTAGAGGTTCCTTGGCAGGCTCAGGATAGATGGCTTCAATAGACATATCCACATCAGGCAGAAAGATCCGATGATTGCGAGCAGATGGCTGATATGAGATAGCGGAGTGAAGTTTGATCAGCCGCATTACCCATGGGACGTAGAACTTCAAGCCAAACAGATCAGAGCCTGATGCGGCAAGTTGGCGAATGAAGAAGTCCTGTGCATTGAAGCATTTGCCATGAAGAATATAGAAGACCAAAGTCTTCATTGCACCTTCCAGCTTGGCATGTGGAGACTAGTGAGCTCAATGATGTTAAAGGCTTTGGCTTCGTGATGAACATTTCCTATCATCCACTCCAGGACCCAAGTCTTCGGATCTCTGTTATACCCGCGGATGTGAAGTGTGGCATAGAATTGGAGCAGCAACTCTTCATTCCAATGCTCTTGGTCAGTGACGAACGGCAGCAATCCAACCTCTTTGAAGCAATCCAGAGCTTCTTCCAGACAGGGCAGACCAGCTATTGCTTCAATGTCAAGACGCTTGTGTGGGAAGATGTGACATTGATTATATAGAATGCAGGAGTAATAGCTTCGCTGCGGATAGCTCCAGAACCGATCAGATGATATTCTTTCCCTTGAGTAAGGGTTCCTGGAGCTATTGAAGAATGTGTTGTCTGCTCTGAAGCCATTGATATTGACGGATCCAGGTGCTGATGCAGGACCTGGGAACCTGGGCAATCTTGGGATGGGCTTCTGTACCTGAGGCCTGTGCTCAACATGATAGTCGAACTGAGGACCGGCAGCAGGCGCAGGAACAGAAGCAGTGGGATCAGTGGCTTCGCTGACTTCTGGTGCTTTTGTTGGTGAGGGCTCCACATTAGCTTCAGCCATGACAACGTCAGTGGCTTCATTGGTGTTGGTGGTGGCAGCCTCAAGATTTTCAACCTCCACTTGATGAGCTGGAGGGTCGGTCACAATCACGTTCTCCTCGAGAACCTCTTCTTGGTGGGACAGGGGAGTAGCAGCTTGTGGGACTTCTTCTTCATCGACTGATGCAGCCGGAATGTCTTCAGCAGCTTCAGCTTCAGACGAAGAGACTGGAGGCCTTGGTCCTTTGAGAAGCCTGCGCAACGCAGGCGACGCCTGTGTAGTTGGAGTTGGCTGGGCCTCAAAGTCTTCTTCCTCTTGTGGGCGATCAGCCCATGAAGCATCTTGAGCAATTGGCATCAGAGGACGACCAATGCTGATGAGTTCGCTGTGTGTTAGCACAGGCGATGATACCTGTTGGTGTTCGAGCTGAGGAAGGACTGCATCATCTTCAACATGGTCATGGTGACCAATGTCTTCAGCACCGATGGGATCAGCTGCTGGAAAGTCTTCAGCTTCATGAGCCTCTGTGAAAGCAGGCTCATGGATTTTTAGTTGGCGTTCAGCGTCAGGACGAACCATGGAAATGAGTTCAACAATCAAAGGCTCTGTGGGAGTAGCCCGTTCTTTCTTGGTCTTCCTCTTCTTCTTGGAGGGGGCAGTAGGAGAGGCTTCAGGATGTTTCCTCTTCCTGGCTTCAGCCTCAGTAGTCCTCGTCTTCTTCAGCTCTGAAGCGGTTGACCAGGCTTTTGGCTTTGAGCCAGTCATGCTGGTTGGGAAGACAATGGGATCTGCTTCCTGCCTTGGTGCGAGAGGTTCGGCCACAATTGGCTTCTTCTTCTGCTTAGCAGCCATCCTGGGATCAATGCCCGGACTCCCAAGGGCCTTGCACTTCTCAGCTTCGTTGTAGCCTTGCACACACTTGTCAGCCAGGCTCTTCATGCGCTCCCGAGAACCCTGAGCTTCTGCGCGTTTCTTGAGAAAGGCTTCTTTCAGCTCGTGTAGCATAATCTTGAAGTTTTTCACCTCTTGCACGCTGAGCTTGGCCATATCCTTCTTGAACTAAGCCTTTTCATAGTCAATCTTTTGCTTCAGTTCGACGATGCGCTGAGCGAGAGCTAGCTCTGAAGCAATGGCACCATGGAAGGCGACACTGAGGCCAATGGGTAGTTGCAGATCTTCGAAGCTGATGTTTGGCGTGTCAAACCACTCATCAATGAAGTTTTGGATGATTGTTACGTCAAAGAGAGGCAGATCATTGAAGATTTCTGCTTCTTCTTTGCTCTTGATGAGTTGCTCAAGAGTGTCATCTGCAAGATCTTCATCACTTGACAGATCAATGGTATCGTTGCGCAGAATGGCAGCAGATGTTAGCTCTTGGCCGGTGTGTGGCAGAGGCATCTTGACCTTCTGGGCTTGGAGATGCGTGAAAAATCTTCAGACTGCACACTATCTTCAGGAGGTGCAGTTGCCAGTGGCTTCGCCCGTGAGATTTTTGGTGCAGAGGCCGGCTTTGAAGCTTTTGGCTGCTTCAGCTTCTTTGGCTTCGGCGCTGCAGGCGCTTCATCTGCAGGCTCATTCACGGCTGTCCCTTGAACCATGATGTGAGTGATGAGACCTTCAAGGTTGTAGAAGGGCCCAAGAAGATTGGGTTCAGCTTCACGAGTTCCATCGGCACGGGGAGCAGAGGGACCAGTGTTGAAATCTAAACCCAAAGTCTTCTTGTTCTGCTTCGCTGAGTTCTGGGCAAACTGGAAGTTGCGCTTAAAAAGATTGTCGTCACGACACCATAGCAGGGACGATGGGTCATCATCCGCAGGCTGTGGTCCACGGACCATGCAGGGATAGAAGCCTTGTTCAATGGCTTCATCTCTGGTCCTGGGTTGAAGATTTTTGTAGAGGATGTCTCCCCATGGTCGCTTGATGGCATTCTTTTCAGCATATTCCTTGGTCACAAATCTGTACTTGAACCACTGTTCTACCCAATAGCGTCGAATTCATTGGATTCGTGTCTTGCGCTGATTGTAATCCTCTTCAGGATCTGTCTTGTACAGCTCTGAGAGGTCATCGGGCAGATCTCTTGATGTTTCTCCTTGACGCTTTCTACCACCCTTCCTTGCTGATTTCTCTGAAGCCATGAACTTTAAACTGAAAGGCTTCAATACGTTCAAAGGCTTCAGGAGAATTTATGTGATGCTGTAAGAATTCTGCAAATGAATGCAGACTATGAGAACCAAGGGATTCTCCCACGGACATGTACCTGTGACAGCATTAAGGTGCGAGGGAAGGGGAAGAGGTCATATGCATTCTCAGAAGATTTTGAAGATAAATCAGTTTATAAGACATTGACCTCATCGTGCGAAGATATTCACTCATAGATAAGGAGTTGGTTCCAGATTTGTACGAATCCACGGATCAGTACAAGTGAGTAATCTAACTACTTTGTGAAGCATAAGTGAATATACTAGGCATGTTATGAGATGCAGTATGAAAGAGATCCAACTTGTGTGAATAGAAACTGCTTGTGGTAGAAAGTGATAAAGCTATAGGATCAAAGGGGCCGTAAAAAGGAAGTTTTATTTACCACACGAAGAACTGCTAGACGAAGTGGAAGAGGAGGCCGAGCAGTTCGATCGTCCGTGCCCTAACTTGGCGACGGAGGACACCTATGGCGACGGCGGAGAAGACGATGTTCGTGGTCGGCGTGAAGACGATGTCGGAGAGGTTGCAGCAGCGAAGCGTTTCGTCGCCTGCGTCGTCGAGGGCTAGCGGTGGCGCTAGGGTTCGTGCGAGAGTGGAAGAAGAGATAATGAATGCTGTGAGGTGTGTATTTATAGGTACAGGGGCGGCACTGCGTTATTACATAGGTGCCCCTGGCGATTCACATCTGAGGAACACGTGGCCATCATGCAGCATATTGGGGGTTGTTCCACGTCCCACGCACGCCTGGATTGTCGGGTGGTCGTTCCCACTTCTCCGGGTTTCAGGTGAAGGAATGAGCAATGAAAACGGACTTAATGGTTGTCTCTGTATCTTCTGCTGACAAGGACGCAGAGAAGACATTCGACGGTTTCAATAGAATACATATGATTTGGAGAGATAGAGTTTGAGATAGAAAGCATAGAGAGGTTAGGGTCTGATCACATTCACTTAGTTCAAAAGATTTAACAAGAAGACATAGCTATAAGTGAATGCTGTAGAGGACAGAACACTAGTGTGTGTATATATATATAATCAACATAGTGAAGATAATCATGAAGACATGTTGGAATTGAAGCCAAACCAAATGTGAAGACATAGCAAATGTAACGCCATGAGTGAAACACTTCAAACAGAACATTTGGTGGTGGCGTTACCCACCGTATAGGATGTATTAGACCCAGACACGGCGCACAATTATCGTGGCGCTCCAAAGTCAAATTCCACATTAATGTATTCACACTTAGAATGTATGTCTTCATTGATTGAAGATATACTTTACTTCGTGCGTTGCACATCTAAGTCATCAATATGCATAAGTTTTAGGATGTGTGCCTGATCACAGGACATTTGAGGATTCCAGGATATTTAGCTCACACCGTAACTTGCAAAATCTCTTCTCATCCAAGGGCTTGGTGAAGATATCTGCCAATTGCTCTTCAGTGTTGACGTGTATGATATCAATATCTTCCTTCACAACATGATCTCTGAGAAAGTGATGACGAATTTCAATGTGCTTTGTCTTCGAGTGCTGAACTGGGTTGTTGGCAATCTTGATGGCGCTTTCGTTGTCGCAGTAGAGTGGCACTTGCTTCAGATGAATGCCATAGTCCTTGAGTGTTTGCTTCATCCACAGAAGCTGAGCGCAGCAAGATCCAGCAACAATGTATTCACATTCAGCAATGGAGAGAGATACACAGTTCTGCTTATTTGAAGACCAACATACAAGTGATCGTCCCAGAAAGTGACATGTGCCTGATGTAGATTTGTGATCCACTTTGTCACCAGCATAATCAGCATCCGAGAATCCAACCAGATCAAACTCTAAGCCCTTTGGATACCATAATCCTAGAGTTGGGGTGTGAGCCAAATATCGAAGAATTCGCTTCACAGCTAAGTGATGCGACTCCTTTGGTGTCGCTTGAAATCGAGCACACATGCAAACACTAAGCATAATATCTGGCCTAGATGCACATAGATAAAGCAAAGAACCAATCATGGAGCGGTATACCTTTTGGTCGAACTCTTTACCATTGTCGTCAGGACCCAGATGATGCTTGGCTGGCATTGGTGTCGTGAAGCCTTTGTAGTCTTGCATACCGAACTTCTTCAGGCAATCTTTGAGATACTTCTCTTGAGATATGAAGATGTCGTTGCATTGTTGTCGTATTTCGAGACCGAGGAAGAACTTCAGCTCTCCCATCATGGACATCTGATATTGCTCTTGCATAATATATCCAAACTCTTCACTGTACTTCTGATTGGTGCAGCCAAAGATAATGTCATCCACATATATTTGGCACACAAACAGTTCACCATCATATGTCTTCGTGAAGAGAGTGGGGTCTAGGGAACCAGGTATGAAGCCTTTGCTCTTCAGGAAGTATTTGAGTGTGTCATACCAGGCCCGAGGGGCTTGTTTGAGGCCATACAGTGCCTTGTTGAGCTTGTATACCATGTTAGGATGTTTTGGATCTTCAAAGCCAGGCGGTTGTGCAACATACACTTCTTCTTCAATCTTGCCATAAAGGCGCTCTTCACATCCATTTGATATAGAAGTATGTTGTGATGATTTGCATAGGCCAGCAGTATGCGTATGGCTTCAAGTCTAGCGACAGGAGCAAATGTTTCATCGAAGTCAATGCCTTCCACTTGAGTATATCCTTGAGCAACGAGACGAGCTTTGTTTCTGACAACTTGACCATGCTCATCTTGCTTGTTGCGGTATATCCATTTGGTGCCTATTATGTTGTGCTTCCGAGGATCAGGACGCTTAACCAGTTCCCATACATTATTCAGCTCAAACTATTGAAGCTCTTCTTGCATAGCTTGAATCCATTCAGGTTCCATGAAGGCTTCTTCAACTTTCTTGGGTTCTGTAACTGAGACGAATGTGAAGTGCCCACAGAAATTTGCTAGCTGAGTTGCCCTTGATCGAGTGAGCGGACCGGGTGCATTGATGCTGTCAATTATTCTCTCAATCTGCACTTCATTGGCAACACGAGGATGTATAGGGTGAAGGTTTTGCTCTTGCTGATCATTGTCATTGTTAGTGGGATTGTCTTCAGGCTGAGCATTGTCTTTAGGTTGATCAGGTGCGGAGATGATAAGTTCCTCTTCAGGTTGAGCTTCAGAGGGTATGATTTCTCCGGTTCCCATAAGCTTGATTGATTCACTGGATGGAACTTCATCTAGCACATTTGGGAGGTGCTCTCTTTGTGAAACGTTAGTCTCATCAAACCGCACATCCACTGTTTCAACCACTTTATAATGAAAGAGATTTAAGACTCTGTAGGAGTGCGAATCCTTTCCATATCCAAGCATAAAACCCTCATGTGCTTTTGGTGCAAATTTTGAAGTGTGATGTGGATCCTTGATCCAGCACCCGGCGCCAAATACTCTGAAGTAACTGACATTCGGCTTCTTGCCAGTAAGGAGCTCATAAGATTTCTTGTTCAGAAGCTTGTGAAGATAAACATGATTGATTGTATGGCATGCAGTATCAATGGCTTCAGGCCAGAATTTTCTTGGAGTCTTGTATTCATCAAGCATCATTCGGGCCATCTCAATGAGGGTTCTGTTCTTGCGTTCGACGACGCCATTCTGCTGTGGCGTGTATGGGGCTGAGAATTCATGTGTGATGCCCAAGGTATCAAGATATGTATCAAGGCCAGTGTTCTTGAATTCAGTGCCATTGTCACTTATGATGTGCTTTATCTTGGCGCCATAGTTGTTCATTGCTCGATTGGCGAAGCGTCTGAAGACATCCTGCACTTCAGTCTTGTAGAGGATTATGTGCACCCAAGTATATCTAGAATAATCATCAACAATTACAAAGCCATAGAGACAAGCAGTAGTAGTAAGAGTTGATTAATGAGTGGGACCGAAAAGATCCATGTGGAGCAGTTTGAAGGGTCGAGTGGTTGTCCTGATTGTCTTCGAGGGATGTTTGGCCCTCGTCATCTTTCCTGCTTCACAAGCACCGCATAAGTGATCTTTCTTGAACTTTACGCCCTCAATGCCTATGACATGCTTCTTCTTTGCAAGGGTGTGGAGGTTCCTCATGCTAGCATGCCCTAGCCTCTGATGCCAGAGCCAGCATTCTGAAGCTTTTGCTAGAAGACATACGGCAAGCTGTGGTCCTGCCGAGAAATCTACTACATACAAATCATCTTTCCGATACCCTTCAAACACTAGAGACTTGTCAGATTCCATTAGTACAAGGCAGCGATATTTTTCCAAATATTACGATGATGTTCAAATCGCAAAGCATTGAGACAGACATTAAGTTGAAGCCAAGGGATTCAACAAGCATGACTTTATCCATGTGTTGATCCTTTGAGATTGCAACTCTTCCTAGACCCAGTACCTTACTTTTACCAGTGTCAGCAAATGTGATGTGACTCTTGTCGGATGGATGCAAGGTTGAGTCCATAAGAAGGCTTCTTTTGCCAGTC